>NC_135303.1:58013198-58158198 GCF_051311805.1 Agelaius phoeniceus | reverse complement strand
AGTCACCAACTGCATAAAAGTTACCCCATAAATGATATTTGATTTTACATTACTTGGTTTCATTTTTCTGCATTTACAGTTCTTTGCATAATGGGTAACATTCACAGCCCAGTTATTTTCAGGAAAACTTACCTAAATTTAATTTGCTGCAAGCAGTGACACACAGCCATAGTTTGAACAGAAATTTTACAAATAGCACATTTAAAGCTTGCATATATAGGATTGATTTTTTTTCTTCCCTTAAGATATAGTGCTTTGTCCTTCAGGACCAGGACTGCCATCTGTAATAATACATTACTGTGGACACGGAATTATTCTGAAAAAATAAAGAAATATATCATCTCCCTGAGCTCTGGAAAAGTGTGTTGACTTTTATTTAAACAAGACAAGCAGACCACTCTTGAGCTGCAATGATCAGAAAGATGATGATGGGCAGTGAACATGATTGATTCTAAGGATAATCCATGTCTAATCTGTGAATATTAAACTAAATATTAAATATTAAAATATTAAACCTCCTTGCCAGGAGTGGAAAAATCAGTTTTCTGGAGAATCCACAATCCACAAAGAAGAATGTCTAGCTTCTAGCTTCTAGCATTCTAGACCTCAATTGCACAAAGGCTTAGCACCTCTGAAACACAGATTATTATTCAAATTTATTTATACTTATGAGTTATTTCTGTTAGGGACAATAACCAAGAATCTCTGCAAAGTATGAAAAAGGGAAATATTTCTCCTAAGTTGACATCTACTAGCAGGGAAACTGTACAAATCTAGTAAGAGACTGACAAAATTCATAAAGTAAAATCTGAAAACTGCACAATTCAGATTGACAAATGTATGTACATCAGTATAGGGAGAATAGAGGAAAACTATTGACCCCATGCTAGAGTGAGTCCCCCATTATGTCCCCCAGTACACACACAGAGCACACTGACCTATGCTAACAGGGTACCTCAAACTGCCTCATGATCTTAGCAAACCTCACAGATCAATTCTTGTTCATCAAGCATTATTTCTTCAGTAACCTATGGTTTCTTGAGCGACTCTGTCCTTGTCCTGCTCAGGGACTCTACAACCTCAGCTTCTTAACATTTTGAACCACCATTACATCACTGGGAAGAATTCAGTTTCATAAGCAGTGAAATGAGCTGAAGGTGTTCAAAAACATCTTGCAATTCCTTGCCCATCATTTTTCTCACTTTACTCCCAAGAAGATAGTTTATGATTCCTGAATTAGTAGGATCTCTTCTATATTATTTCAGATACTAAAAATTGGGCCAGTTTCTTCTGATGAGAAAAAGAGTTGAATAGGACTTCAAGAAAAATGGAAATAAGCAACCTTTGAGCTCTATTGAAATCCCACTCTGAGTTGCATGAACATTGCACGTGAAGTACAATGCTATCATTCTCAGAGCTATTTTTTTATTCTCACAATTTGCTGTCATTCTCAGAGCTATTTTTTTCAATCATCAATAGCTGAAAATAGTTACAATCAACCTTCTAGTGAAACAGAAATATATAAAACGGTTTATAATGATAGTGAAGACACTTCCCAGATGCTAGGAAAATGTTCAATTTAATAGGTGCTTGGTGTTATTTATTTTTGATTTTAAAAAATACCTCAAACCAAGCCAAAAGTAAGTTTCGCTTAATACATTCTGTGAACTAACTAACAAACAAGAAAGGATGAACCGCAACAATTTTTCTTCATTCAGTGAAATGAGTTTGACATGGTCTCTCTGCTATTTGTAGATAACTGCCAACAAAAAGTATTGTTTGAAAGTAAATTTGTGCTCACAATAAGAGCAATCCCACACAAAGCAGGCACCAAAACTAAAATACAGATGAGAGTTCACTGAAGTGAAGCCACCAGCAATTAAATGTCCAGAACACAAAACAAAAAACAGTTTAAAATCAGTAAGCTGCCCAGCTTAATGAATAAATCCCTTCCAAGAAGAGTTATCATAGAAAAATGTGAATGACTAAAAAGCAGTGAGGCATTCACCATTATTCTGATTGTAACAGTAAATTTCACAAATTTATGAACAGTCTCATGCAATTAAGTTTTCTAAAACAGCAAGATGATATTCATGAGGTAGTAGTTCTATATGTCATAGTTGAGCTATAAATATTAATATTTCTATAATAATTCTAATTCAAAATATGCAAATAGCTCTGTCTGTGAGAGCAGAAACTAAAACTGAAGTCTTTCACTCTGTATACTATACACTATACTTGGTCCAATACAAAAAGGCAAGGAGCAGGGAGAGAGGGAGAGGGAGAGATGGTCGTTAATGTACTGTGTACGAAGTTCAATTGCGTAGGTTTGCTTCAGATGGGTGAAAAACATGCATACTTGACCAGGTTCTACAGGAGATGCTGCCTAGGGAGAAAGGTGGTGGACACTGGAGGAGTTTTACTTTGAATACTGGATAAGTACTCAGGCATTGATCACCTCTGCACTAACAAGAGAAAAAACCTTTTTGGCACATCTCTAGGAACTAAAAACTTCACTGCCAAGAAACAAAAGGTATGTGTGGAATTCTGAATCAAACTTTTGGTTTTGATGCCTAGTTCTACTTATACGCCTTCACAGGTACTGAAGATCTTTCTGAGAAGGCCAACCAACAGAGGCCTTGAATCCAGGTGTGCCAAACAATTGTCAACCACTGGCTCAACTTTCCTGAATTTAGGAGGGCCAAAAATCCTATTTTAGCCATGACCCTATTTTAGTCCTAGATTAAGTAGTAGCAGAGAAATGGGGCACCTTCTGGAATTCTGAGTTTTATGCACACATTTAAGGAAGGAGCTTATTCAAGCCAGTGTGAAAAGCTCAGATTCAAATCCCATTTCTTTTCAGTAATTTCTTTTTGAAAGAACATAAAATGCTTCAACCTTAGTTTCTCCATTTTCAGAAGGAAGTTAGAAATCTCATTACAAACATAAGAATTACCATTATTTATAAAATAGTTGAAGGTCAAAGGAATCATTAAAAATGTTTTAGGGCTTTTTTAAAGTATCTTTGGAAAATGAAAATAGCTGTATTAAGTTTTGTAGTAAGTTTCCACGTAAGAGATATAAGCTCCTTATGAATACATAATTTACTTTTTGAACAGCAAGATTATATGTTTATTAACATACTTCTCTAACTATTCAATAATTTCCACAGAGATATGCTGGAAAATACCCCATGGGAATTTTTATTCTCTAAGATAGTATTATTTACCCTTGAGCAGTCAAGGGTCAGTGTAGCACATGTGAAAAGTTATTTTTCCTAAAGGAGTTTTCAAAGAAATAGATGGCTCTAATTGAGCAAAAAAAAAGCACAAGTATCACATCCTCTTCTGTCACCTCTGGAAGACCTGTACTGTCAATAAAACAAAGAATGAATTAATTAGATTTTTTGCTGGTGATTGGAAAATGTACCCATCTTTTGACTACACAAAAATTGTGCTGTCAAACAAGTGCTATGAACCTCCAGTTGTCTTCTTTACTCACTTATAGAGTGATTGAGATTGTACACTGGCATACTTGAGAATCACTTATCACAAATACAACATGTTACTGAGAACCAACTGTGCTTGTGACTCTGCCAGAATAATTTGCTTCTTGAAGTGCTCAGATGTCAGGTTGAGGTAATGAAACACTCAATGCTTGAGATAACTTTAGTCCAACAGAGAAAGTAGCAATGTCTTTTTATTTTTTTTAAACCATATAAAGTTTTTATTGGCAGATAAATTATTAATTTTCAAACCAAACTTTATGATGTAAAGGATGAGGGATATCCAGAATTCAGTTATTCTAAGGTCTTACAGAAAATGTCCACATAAACAGATGCCTATGCACTTTTAAATAATTCATCCTACACATCAACAGATTTGGTCTATCTGAAGCTTTTTATCAGAACTATATGCAGAATTTCACGCTCTCCTATATTAAAAGTGTAGTATCCACAATAAGGTCACCAGACATTCAGTTTTCTAGAATTTACAGATGAGTAATAGTCTGTGCTCTCACTTACCTGAAGGGTTGGGTTTTTGCAAAGACTATATCAAAATCAATGGCAGCAAGAATATCTCCTCAAGAGAGATTGCTTCTCCCCTCTTCTCTCTTTTCTCACATGAATATCACAAAATTACATAAAATCAATATAGTGAGATGCAGGATACCTATATTTACTTTGACATGCAGTCGCTGGTTTGTGCCCTAACTCTACAAATCACGAATATTGTGCCACTGCCCAAAAGATGGATGACAAAATGTCCTAATTTTATGACAATTTGGCAATGGGTGGCACAGTTAATTTAATTATAAAAACTCAATTGTAGAATACATCTATGAAAAAACTATATTTTGCATAATAATTACATTGCATCAAAAAAAAAAAAAGAGAAAAAAAGAGAAAAAAGAAAAAATAAATCCTTGCTTTTATTATTTAAAACTACATCTCTCAGTGGCCAAATCATTCAAGTTTGTATACCATGTGTCCCACCATGTCACTATTTACCTCTAAGAGAAACTGATGAAGAACCAGTTGACTGCTCCTCTCATCTCTCAGTTAGGCAATTTAGATTTTCATTTCAAATTATCAATTGCCAGAAAGCCTGGATGATCTGTTTAATGAAAACGTGAAATGGTGAGGGCCAGAATATTACCCCAGGATTGTTCACAGTCGTTCATAATCTCTTTTTCAAGTGCACATACAGTATGCAACAGCGTGGGAGAAATTTTAAGATTTAGAGCCTCAGCCTGACAACTTCGACACAGCATAACAGCCAAGTCTGAAATCATCACTTACTTGCACTTTTTGTGTTATTCCTAAAAGTTATTAAGGACAGAGCAAAAGGTAAGCTGAGAGGAGAAACAGAAGAGATTTATCAGCGGGAGGGATGAGCAAGAAAGTCCCGGTCTGATGCGTCAGTGGGTGATGGCAGCAGAGTTGGAACAAAGGAACCTGAAGCATGGGTCTGCAGCTGTGGCATGCTTCACAAGTCAGGAAGTTTGCCTGGCCTCTAACATGAGAAGAAAACTAACCTATTCTTGCCAATTGATTTGTCTGTAGAATGAAAATGTTCTTGGCAGGTGTGTTGTTAGAAAGAATCTTCAGAATGGGGCAATTTAGATCCCCACAGTTTGTTGCAGTCTGAATCCCAGTCCACTACTATCATCCTGCAGTGATTCCTACCCCATGTCCCATGCTCACCATGTAAAAAATCCTGTATTTCCAGACAACATGCTTCTTTTTATGAAAGCTGTTTATGAAACCCAGGTTCTCTGTTTTTCCTTGCCTTTTCTTTTATTCAAAGCAATTCTATTTGCTTTTCAGTACCTAGAGGTAAAAGCTTAATCCCCAGGGAAATACATGGTACACATTTCCAGTAAATGCAGTATATAGTTATTTGTGAAATAGTCAGGAGTTATTTTATAAATGTCTTTCAGAAACATAAGGCTTTTCAGCTGATCAGGATGTTTTCCTATTTAACATTGATTTAAAAGCCTTGCCAAGTATATCAGGAAGTTAAGAAACAAATTTCACAGTGCACAGCTAAAAAGCAGCTGTTTTTTCCCCCCCTCCCCCTGTCAAGTCCTGACAATTTAACCAAATGTTTCTTTCAACAACAAGTAACAACAATATCTTTGTTTCATTACAGTATAGTGCCAAATTAGCATTTGCGAAAGGTTTCCAGAAGACCATGCATGCACACTAAGTTGGTATTTTTTCCCTCTGAAGGGCATGAGGGGACATGTAAATTTAATCACACATTTCACTCAAAGACCATTTTAGCAGCTGCTCTAAGATTTGTAATGGATTCCCAAGCAAAACTTTTTGATCACTAACTAAAAGTCATTAAAAATACCACTGAAAAGCTTTGAACTTTGCCCTCTCAGATGAAAACTGGTTTAATGTAATGCCATTCTGTGAAATCTAAATCTAATATAAGTGCATTTAAAACAAAACAGATTTTTTTTCTTTTATAGAAAAGGCAAACAATTCATAACAGCATCTTCTGCTGTAGTCTTTACAGTAACTTCAGCTGAATATCATTCAGTAGTTTTTGCAACTATCTACTTTGGAATGAAGAACAACTCAATTTAGGCACATTTATTTTTATGTCAGATGTCTTTGCCCCTCTTTTATTTCCACAAACACCTGCAGTCAGTGTAACCATTTTCTCAATATGAGCAATGACACTTGTGCACCAAGAAAGCACTACATTCTACAAAGTTTTTTACTATTCTTCCATTTTAAAGTTTCACTGGCAAGGAAGCAGAAAAAGCAATGTAAGTCACAGTTCAGCAAATAGAAGCCACTGGGAGAAAAGACCATAATAATCCAGGGCTTCAGCACTAGCACTGATTATATGAGTTCAGTGACATTTTCATAATTCAGGTCTGATTAGCAACTCAGTAATGTACACTTATGCAAGTCTGACACTCTTTTGCAGCCAGAGAACCTCATCTAAAGGTACAGAGATAGGGGACCCATCTTTCATACCTCAGAAACTCACTTGTCTCAAGGTTTTCCTTTATCTATCCTCTATATGGGCAAACCTAGGCTAAAAACATACTGAAACGGTAACACTATTTGAAAGTCCTTTTAATAAAAAATGTACCCTTCCATAGGGTAGTTACTGGAAGGTTACCCTTCCGTAACCCTTTTAATACAGGTGATGTGCATGGGATATCAATAGCAAGCACTTCTGTCCAAGTGCCTTGAAATGTACAAGACCTGTAGAAGCCTAAAAAATATCTCAGTCTTCTCTGCTGATGGAGGCAGAGAAAATCAAGCATATGGATTTACAGGCCTAGCAATTTCTGAAAATCTTTTAGTTTAACTTGGGCCAACCAGACATTTTCCATTAGAAAAGGAAGGAATGTTTCCCAAAGGTAGCCACCAGCATGCTTGGTTTTTTGCATGTATGTGTACACATACATGCAAAAAACTAATTGCTCTCTAGAAAAAAGGAAAAAAAAAAAACAACTCCACTATTTTTTTTTTATTGGCCAATTTACATTTGTTGAAAGATGTACCTGTAGGTGTACTTAGGAAGGATTTGGAGCTGAGGGCTTGACAGTTCATTCAGCAGCTAGACTCTGGGAAAGAGCAGCAGTGCTTGAATCTCTGCCCATAAAGCAAATTCAGCATGCACAAATTTCACACACCATAACCAGCCTGTACCCTCATAAAAAGGAAGCAGTTCTTATGTTGGCCCCGTCTGTCCTGTGTGCTTAGAAGATGAGTGGAGGGGTGGTTAGCTCTGAGTCTTGGTGGGGTCGTGGTCTGCAGGCTCTGCCTGCACCCAGCCCTGTGAAACTGCCTAGTGAGCCACATGTCTTATTTACTCTTCCATTTGTACTTTTGCATCCAACAGTGAAAATACCTTTCCCTAAGTCCAAACAGAATTATGTATTGATGAAATCATTGCCTCTTCATTCCAAGACTGATGAGTGCCCTGACTGTGAGCGTGTGAGCAGGCTGTGCTCCCTACCACACCAGGACCAGTGCTGGCCCGAGGAGCACTGTGAAGCCAGAGCAGCCATCCTCTGAGCCTGGGAGTGTACTGCACAGCAAGGCTTCTAGCAAGACCACTAAACAGAGAGCTGGCGGGCCTCAAAGCCCTGGCTTTCATTCCCTGCTCCCAACTGCTACCACAGATGTCCAGACTTTATTGCAGAGATGGGTTTGGATGGCTGCAGGAACAGCTGGAAGTGGGAAGGAAAAGCCAGACATTGGCTCCAGTGCAGGACACGGCTATTATGAAAAAGGAAGCAAGAGAAAGAAAGAAAGAAGGAAGGAAAGAAGGAAAGAAGGAAAGAAGGAAAGAAGGAAAGAAGGAAAGAAGGAAAGAAGGAAAGAAGGAAAGAAAGAAAGAAAGAAAGAAAGAAAGAAAGAAAGAAAGAAAGAAAGAAAGAAAGAAAGAAAGAAAGAAAGAAAGAAAGAAAGAAAGAAAGAAAGAAAGAAAGAAAGAAAGAAAGAAAGAAAGAAAGAAAGAAAGAAAGAAAGAAAGAAAGAAAGAAAGAAAGAAAGAAAGAAAGAAAGAAAGAAAGAAAGAAAGAAAGAAAGAAAGAAAGAAAGAAAGAAAGAAAGAAAGAAAGAAAGCTGCCCTCAGAGGCTGCAGCCTCTAGTGAAACAGTTAAAATCGTTAAACACTTTCCCCCCCTTAGAAAACTGCAATAGATGCCACAAGACTGTGTCTGGAGGTTCTCTGTGACCAGAGCTAGGGAGGCCCAGCACACACTACACAAATCTGGTCTCTTCTTGAGGAAAAATGAGATGCCCTGGGTTAAAAGTTGCATCAGACATCAGTGCTCCCGGTTGGACAAATGCCCTGGTGAAGTTTCAATTCCAGCCAAGAGACAATCCACAAGATTATTTAGGAACATGCACTGTGTCTTATAGCATGCTGTGAACATGCAACTATAGGACAGTTTAGCAGATCTTTGAGGAAAACAAAACCCACAGCAGTATAGTAATATATATGCTCTCATATGTGTGCTTGTAGTACGGGCAAACCCAGCTACTTTAAAGTTATATCCAAATACAGTACTTGGAGTTAAAACATTTGATGAAAAGGCAGAAGTAGCTGACTGCTTAACATGAACAATCTGAAGACTCAGCTACTTAAAGATTGACCTCTGATCTGCCACACAGTACACAGACCCTTTTGCTGTTACCTAATAAAATCTTGTATGCAGAGCACTGTTACCTAAACAATCTAAAAATAAAGTAGCATAAGCTGTTGCCAAAATCTCAGTTGAATTAAGACTGCATGCAGCACTTGTGTGCACTTTCTAGTACCTAAGGCAGTGTGGTCCTAGGAAGAGTGCTAAGTGCACAGCACACATATTACCAAACCCCCTGTGAGAAAAACAAAAACAAAACAAAAAAACCAAACCAAAACAAACAAACAAACAAAACCAAAAAACACAACAAGCAAAAAAAAAAAAAAAAACCAAACTAAAAAACCAGGAGAAAGGACTGAGAAACAGCTATGGTACGACTTGAGGAGGTGTCTGGCTTGGTTGAACAGCAAAGAATACATCAGCTTGGCTGGAGATAGCCAACCAATGTATGATTTCTGCAAGGACAACCAACAGCTTATGAGGGAAAAAAGGACAAATAATGCTAAGCGTCAAGATTTGGAGCATATAAGTCACAACATAAGTATATCTAGGGTAAGAAAAAATAGTTTTGACCTATGCACGATACATTGCAAACTTACTGAACACCCATTTGAGACCAGAACTATCATAATTTCCTTGCAATTTACTGATAATTTACTTCCAATACAACAAATCCATTTTTCCTGCCTACTGCATTAAGTACTACAGCTCTACCATTCTCACATGTTTACCATATATCTCTTTTGAATGGGCTATTAAATACTGTTTTCTTCTCCAAAGTAAACAACCCCAATCTGTGATTATTTTACAAACTCATTAAATTTTGATAATTTTGTCAATATTTGTCTTCTGTGAGTTCTCACATTGATTGTAACTCCCTTCCCCTACACTTGCTTCCAAAAATTCCCGAGTCTCTTATATGTCACTTTCATTTTAATTAGACATTTAATGTCCAGGCAACATGCTAATATATCTTGTTTGCCATGACTAAAATTATAGTGTAGAAGCATATTGAATCAGCTAATCCTGTGGTATAATGCATTTTCATAATAGAAAAAACAACTTTAATTTATAAACAACCACTGTGTATCATAGCTCACAATTTTTCTAGCCTTCTAAGCAGACATTTTCAAAATAATTTCTGATGATTGAAACTAAAGGAATTATGGTCCCATATTTTAGTTAAGATAATTTTTATAGATATGAAAGTTTAAATTACGTATCTACTGTTTGTGAAACATTTTGCAGACTCTGACAGTCAGGTCTTGAAATTGCCTCCAGATTAAAACTATAATTTTCAACATAAAAAGTGAAGTCCAATATTTCTATGCCTTTACTGTTAAAGTAGTCACAAATCATTGCTCAGAATGCAAATTACAGATGCATCAGACCAGTATTGTCAGAAAACTGCATTCCTTTGACAACCTGTCAAAGCAGCACTTTGTTCTAGACTAGCATGCCTTGAGTAGGGGTTTCTCAACATAATTCTCTACCAAGTTCCTAACTAACTTTGTATAAGAAATTTCACTAATTTAAAAATGAAAATGTTATAGACTAGTAGTTAAAAGCAAGAAAAAAGAATGATGACAAATAAACAGCATTTTCAAAGACTGGAAGTAAATCAAGTAGATCTCATCAAACATTTCTACACCTTGCTACAATTTATGCTGATTTTTTCTTTGAAGAACCTGGATAACATGGAAGAGGAGTCCATTTTGAAAGAGTTAGTCTGTGAGTGTTAGTCTTACTACTATGAGAAGCAGAAGAATGAAGTAAGCAGGATAAGGTCAACACATTAACATTTACATGAGTTCAGATCCCATATAGCTTTAATCCTCTTCAGTGACAGGCAAACCATCAGAGAGGAGGAAATGAGACTTCAAAATTAATTCAAAATGCCTGGTTTAACCTTTAGAAAATAATTCAATTTTTTCTTTCTTTCTTTCCCTTTCCTGTTCCCCTTTCCATACACCACTTTTCTGTTTCTTCAAAATTAACTACATCTTTTTCAAGCTTTCATTTAAATTTGGAGAAACTGTCCATGCACACTTTATGAGACCAAAAGTACACATGTGGGACTTAAACTCCTTTCAAACTCTCTGTGCCTCATTCCTGTAGACCTAACTGAACTAACAAAGAAGATTGAGTCAGGATTAGCTTCTATTCACCCAAAATACCAGTGGACAAATGTTAGCAGGCACTGCCTGGGAGTTCCAGGTAAACTTTTCAGTAACAAATTACCCAAAAAAGAGACAAGCAGGCCTTAAGTTACAATGAAGGACACTCACCAATTATTTTAGACAGAGGAGTAAAGAATTGTGGTTACAATGTAAGAAAGCAAGGTGGGGGAGTAGAGAAGGGAGCAGTGTGTAAGAATCCCAAACCTTAAATAAATAGGACTTAATTATTTTTTTCAACATTGTGAAGACTAAAGCTTCAGAAAGTAGGGTTTTTTGTTATGGTTCCTTGGGGCTACATATTGTAAAATTGTTTTTTCTACTGAGATATCTCACATTTCCCCAGGCAGGTGAACTGCAGCTCACAGTGTCTAGAACATTGCAACTGGGAGAAGGACCAGTTGAAGCAAATGTGGCTGTTCTGGATTAGCAAAATCAAAATGAGATAACGTAATAACTTTGTCTCAGGCAGGACATTAAAGAGAGTAAAATATACTGCCCAAAGAACTGAACACACTCAGACCCAGACCCAAATGGATAGAAGCCAGCTCACCTTGCAGAGGGGCCTGTAAAGATCAAAATTTTCCTTATACAGTGATATCTTACTTCTAACCACATTAGCATAAGTTCTTCTTTCTGAAAGGTTTTCTGCTTACCTTCATGTAGGTTAGTGTGAAAGTGTGTATTCATCTGCATCACTCTCATAAACAAATCTTAATGGCTTCCAAACAGCTCGCCTTTTGTTAAAGACAAGCATCTTGTTATTTCTCTGTAAATCAGGAACTGCGCATGTACACTGTACATATACGCAAAAAAGAGGATAGTCAGTCCCTACATAGAATGAGACATAGGAATTTTACTGAAATTAAGCACTTGCAAGAGAAGTGCTCTTGTACCCCAGGTAATATCGAATGTCATGAAGCAGGAATAAAGAAATGTCTGTTGAACTCAAAGATGTATGCTGAAAAACAAAAACCAACCACAGATTCTATTTCTTGATGAATAAATAAAATATGGTTATTCCACTTTATTTCTACTAAGAAAATAAAAGAAAAAAAAAGGAAGGAAAAAAGCCTAAAGCAAAGCAATCATTCTTATTTTAATTTCTTCTCTCTTCACTAAGGTTGAAGAAGTTCCATCCTTTTTATTTCTTCACTTGGCACTTACTTCATTTTAAATACAACCCAGTAGAGTACTCAGTCGCCAAATTGCTGCATTTTTAAACATTCTAAATAGGACATTAGTTCTTAGCATGAATGTTTTGAAATCTGATCAACAAGCTGTTTCTCAATACATTAGGCAAAGCAAGCAAAATTAGGCTGTTTTATGTCAGGTACTTAGCACAAATCCCTTAATAATGTGTTTGAGTGCAGAAACCATTAATAAATGCATAATTCCCTAAGACAGGCTTGATTAATTAAGTCATATGTGTATCCTTCTAATTAAAAAAAGAACATTAGGCAGATGAGTGGAATTTCTGAGTACAAAATTCAAAGGCTGTTTTGCTTTTATTTGAACAACGAAAGAAAAGCTGCTCGTTAATATAGCTGCCAAAAATCAGCAAGAGTGCTGACACAAACCCCCCAAACTCTGACTTGTTCAAAACAGCTAAGTATTTACTCACTCATTTGTAGTCCAATTTTTAATCAGGTAGCTGCTTGATTAATCCAGGCAGTTCAAATTACAAAGGCAGCTGGTGCTAATATATACTTAAGTAGATGATATGTTGGTTGCATTTATTCCAGCAATTTGTTTAAAACCAAAAACTCACAGGTTTTTATGCTCTCAGGAGAAACAATTTTATGAAAAAATAATAATGGTGTGATAATAATAATAAAAGCCTAATGGTTGACCCTGACTCTTCTGAAGCATGCACTTTGCTGCTGTGGGGACTGCAAATTTTGGCATGATAACATAATTTACAGCAATATTGAAGCAATAGCTATTTTTAAATGCATAGCTTTTCTTGTAAAACAATTAGCTTTTTGAGGTTTCTTGCTAAAACCAGTAAACAAAACCAGGAAAAGCAGAAAACATCATGTTATGAGACATAACAGGAACATAAAAAATTCTGCTAAGCTAACAAATACTGTTAAGCATAACAATTTGGCCAAGGTGATTTTTGAGGATAAGTAGGATTGACAGCAGTCAGCAGAATTTGGTATAATAATGCTACTAAGCTAAATACAAGCCCAGTACTGTAAGGTTTAATCTGAGAAACTTGAACCTGTTGAAAATAAGTAGTAAAGTTAGTGGCTCATAAGTGGGCAAACCTGGTACCTGTCAGGCACAGACAACAGGTTGATCTGCAGGATTAATCCCAGTTGAAAAAAGAACACAATGAAAAAGAGCAAAATGTCCTGTGGCTCTCTAATTTACAGGGAAGTGTCTTGATTTTGGTAAGAAAATGACCAGGTGTGTAAAAGCAAGAGGTAAAACAGTAGGCAACAATGACTAAGGAGCAGAGACCGATAGACTTGATAGAGACTTAGGAAATACATTGCATCCATGGGACAGGATGGTGAGAGTAAAGCAGAAACAAGGGTGTAGACATGATTTGAGTAAGATTCATGAGCACCTCAAGAAATATTTGAGCCTAATAGAGCTGGCAAAGGGGTTTGAATCTCATGGCCTGAAAGAAGCTAAAAGTTATATCCAGTTGAAAAGCCACTGAATTGGTTTCTCCAAATGCAACCAGTGATCCAAAGGGATTAAGTATTTTAATTCTTCCACTGCTATATCCTAAACCATCAACATAAGCAACATTCTCAAATAAAAAGCAAAGCAACTCAGCATAAAACCAGAGAGAAGACTGCTGTATGCAGTCCCAATTGGTTGGTGCAGCTCAATTTCTAGTTCAGGCCTTATGTCTAGGCAATTACATAATTCCCAACAAGAGTGACAAGACTGAAATAAGGCCCACCATGACTGCTATTTTTTCCCCTGTGTCTTCCTCTAAAAGAGAGTTGGCTACAACGACTGAGAGCTGCAGCTTAGACAGGCTGAGTCTGCAGCTATGAAGACAATACATTTCTGCCACACAATGAGTGCAAGATGATTTGCTGTGTTGGACATTTCTAAGAGGTTACATATGGGCACAACTGTTGTGCAATCTGGAATGCGACTTTGAATTAAGCAGGAATGTACTTTATTAAACAAGTAAGAACTGCATACAGCTCATCATCTGAGTTCCAGCTCCCGGAATTGCAAGTCTGAGATCTCCACTCAGAGACAGATACTTGTGTACCTCTATCCAAAAAGACACACAACACTGCACTTGCTCTTGCCTACTTTTGCCATAACATATATTCAGGCATCTATCAGAGTTCTTCTTAGTAGACCGATACAAGGCTACCATCTTCAAAAAATCCAGTAAAGAAGACTTAAAACAACAAGACATTCATCATAAGACAACAAATCCTCTTATTAAGAGGTTGGAGAATTACAGAGAAATCTACAGAGACAAGATCCTGGAAATGAGCAAAAAGAATCTGTACAGTAAAAATTAGATTGGAAAATGCTTATATGAGGAGGGAATGTTGTTACAAGAATCTGACTTGAAAGCAGCTTGCCTGTTGATGTAGTCAATAAGTATGATAGGAATGACAGAGAAAACAAACACAATCAGTCTAGATTTAAGTGTTTAATAGTAACTTCTGTACAAAAAACAGGCTCCAGCTTGGCCTCAGTTGGAGACAAGGAAAAGAAAATAAATTTTCCATATCTAGAGGGGTTTGAGCTTAATGGAATTAATTTTTGGCATGGGAAGAAGTAATATCTATCCTAAAAATCAGCCACCTTTTCCACTAAATTTTCTATCTAACACAACTCAAACTTTCAGTGCCTTCCTGAACTATAATTAAATCCATGCACTAATTTCTTCCTGTGAGAAAACCATCTTCTTTCTAATGTTTACATGCAAGCTTAGTGTCTCCTGTTGTTCTAACCCTCCAGATCATTCCTGTGCTATATTCCATCTCCCATGCCCTATGTCTGCTGCCTTGCTGAAAGATTTGCCAAGCTTAGTGCACTGTCAGGAAGTTATAGCCTCTCTCACATCTCCCACACACCAAATTCTTACTTTCTGCTCCTTCTTTCTACTGTTCCATCCACAGCCTTGTCAAAAGCCTATGCATTTTGGTTGGGGTTGTGGTGTTTTAGTTTTGACTGTTTGTTTTGGTCTTTTGAGAAAAAACTCCAATGTAATTATCAGTTATGCTGCATTTTGTATGCATGAAAATGAGATCTAGAGTGGTCTGGAACCCAACAGCTTGACTGATGAGGCTGTTCCTGTTTTAGGTGATCTCAGAGTGTGAAGTCATGCTGATTTACAAACAGAAATCAAAATCAGACCTTACTCTGCAGACAGGCATTGAAAAAACTAAAGTAGGTGGATTTTTGTCAGTATTGACAGTTTTCCTTAAGTATTTGTTTTTTGCTATTCCATGTCCTTGCCTCCTGCCTAGCAACACATTGGAGTACAAGTCCATTCCCTGAATACCAGCATTGTACTATAGCTTATCTTTCCTTTGGACTCAGGTCAGATTAAGAGCCAGGTCCACATGATCCAGTCTTCTAAGGTCAAATATCACATCACACAAACAAAAAAATAATTAGAAAAAAATTATTGAGATACAGAAGTTATCCTCTCTGTCAAAAACCTTTTTCTCTTCACTGTTTCTCTTACTGTTGTCTGGACCAAAAAGCTAAGAAACTTAGGCAATTTGAGAACAAATTTTACAAGTAAGCATTCATATTTCCTTTCTGTGTTTTGGTGGTTTTAAAATTATTTTGGGGTTTTTTTTGGTTGTTTGTTCCTTTTTACAATATCTCTGTTTTGTAGAAAAAGCTTACAGTCCAAGTTTATACTCCAGGACACCAAAAGTACTCATTTTCACCTTCCTTATATACATAAAGCTTTCCTATATATGTAAACTAGCATTTAGACTGGGCGTGTTGACAAGCTTCAAAAATCAAGGGAAAAATATTTGCCCATTTTCAACTTAACTAAGAAGAGCATCTCTTTCCTTGCAAGACCTCATTCTTGAGGTGAACATCAGGGACAGACAATGCAGCGTGAACATCCAGAGACAAGTTTCCTCAACAATTACATTTTCTTCCCTTGTATACAATCCCAGTGTTATTAAATGTTTGCAGACCATTCACTGCAGGAGTCAAGGGCACAGCCAATTCAGACTGAAGCCTGGAACAGGGATAAACACTGAAATTCTGGAACTCACCTAACAGCCCAAGGTCTGGAGCCAGGGCCAGAATACAAGCCAAGGCTGAAGCCAAAGACAGGAACCAAACAAGCTGCCAAGAGGCAGGACATAGAGCCAGGATATGATCCAAGGGTTGTGAGCCAGAGCCAAGATACAGGTCAAAGGTCAGGAACAGATGCCAGGGACTTGGATCAACAACAGGCTTCAACCATTCAACAGCTGAAGAGAAAATACAGACACCACTTTAATGCCCAGCAACTAACTACATGGGATGGCCACACACGTGACTGTGCTGCTGAAAAGCATCAGTCTCACCCAACAATTTCTACCAGACTCCAGCTAGCACTGAGCTCAGGCCAAAGCCAGTAGTCCGGACTTAAATAAATTGCAAATGATTACATCACAGTTAAGTGATGGGTGCAAACTATTTTCTGGAAGTGGCATCACAGTTTACTTGCCCCCACAGTCCTGAATCAGCTTGATAACATAGTCCATTGCACATATCACATGGATGTAGTGCTGTATCCTTGTGTCTTTGGCAGGGTAAGTGAGAGCATCCACTACTGACAGGAAATGGGATCCCTAGATGACTGGAGACTGGAGCACAGAAAAGTTACAGGTACACAACTACTTTTGAGGATAGTTTTATCAAAAAACTTGCTGCTATAAAAACAGATATTCTGAAAAAGCCAGATGGTAATCTGGTCCCTTTTTCAATAATCAGACTGTCATTCTCGCTCAGACAAAATTTAGGAAAAAAGACAATGTGCAAATACATCCTTGTGTGCAGACATAGACAAATAGCCACAGCATCATAATTAATTCACTTTCTCCTATAAAGTCTGAAAAATCTTAAATGAGAATTAGAAGTTTTAGAAATCAAAGTAGGGGAACAGCGTGAACTACCTTATCACAATCTTTGGCTAACTGGAGGAAAAGAAAAACAGTAATTGCATGCAAGCTGTAGATGTAACAAGAGTGGCTTATCTTACCAGTCAGAAAATAAGCCCAAGTGGTGAAGGAATGAACTAAGACAGATAATCAGAGCCAATTGAACTGATATTTCCAAAGCTTACTCTATTACAATGAGAAGCATTGATAAAATAGTGTTGTCTAATTTGCCCTGATTAAATACCTGACATTTCCCCAGACTTCATCCTCTCTGTATCAGGTTTGAAATTAGTTTTAATGAGATACATATATTCCTTTAAATTAGCCTTCAATTTTTATTTTTCTAGACACAAAATTTTAGGCTTTGTAGCAAGAAACAAGTTATATACTATCAGCATACAAAATCATCAGGAGCCATGGTCTTCACACACTTCCATGTTTGCATTAAACATCCTGCTGCCCCAGGTGAGGTAAGTGACTGCTTATGAAAGCAGATGGTGATGTTTTTCACTCCATTTTCTTTACAAATAGTTTTTAAATACATGAAAAGGTGAAATAAGTTTGTTTTATAGATTATAGTAGTTTCTACAGTGGCTCCTTAGGCAGGAGGGTAAGAGATAGGGTTGTGCAAAATATTACTCTTAAATAGGTAGGATAAGGGAAAAAAAAAGTAGAATTATTCATGTTTTGAAATATGTTAGAAAATAAAATTGATCAGGCATATAAATGAAATAATGGCTGTTTCTCTTGTCTGCTAAAAAAACCCAAAACATACTTCTCAGACTTCAGAACATTTAAATGTTTAGGCTTTCATGTGGCTGCGCTCACTAGAAAATCAGTGCATACTCTAAGACAAGTTTCCTCAGTGAAAGAAGCTGTAAAATTATTGCAGAGAGGTTTCCAGCTAAAATGTGGGGGCTGAGGGGCAGAAGGGAAAGACATATCCCTTCTTTATTTTTTTTTTCTTTTTTTGTGAGACTATGCTGATGAGATGATTGTAATTCTTCTCACCAAAGAAGCAATACTGCTCAGATACCATTACTGAAGCCCCTTTCTTTCTTGTCCTTGGAGGTCTATATCTTTCTACTTAAATACTGAATAATATCTACTCTCAGTAGTGGGAATACTAAAAATGATCAAGCATTTGTTGCACGGGTGTCAAGCATCTCCTGAACAACTCTGTTAAAACTTTTTTGCAGACTAAAGAAATATCTACGTGTTGATAGGAACGAGTCCTGTGGAGTGCTAATACACTTTAGAACAGCTAGAAAGGATTTACTTAGGCCACCCATAAAGCAAAAAAGGGTAAAAGTAGCTTTTATCTTGTCATTTAGCCTGAGGTCTAAAAATGCTTCGTGACAAGGTTATGACACATGTCCTACAAGCAGAAGCTCACTTCTCTACAGGGGAAGTACCTGGCTGTTATTAAAGCTGGATGGATTGTTAACAACACAGGTGCCCCTGTAATTTCACAGCTGCCTGGAGGATTCATCGGGTATCTCTTCATTTAAACATCAGCAAGTGCCTGGAGGCAAAACAATATGGGATGAAAAGAGCTCTCCCAGTAAAGTAATTTCTTACTTGTAAATCCTACTAATTTATGACCCTGTGTTAATTCCTTGAGCTCTTTGAAGAACTATTACATAAATCTTTTTAACTGCATTATCATCTCTTGCACACAAATCATAATTTATTCTAAGGACTTCAAAGGTCATCAGTTATCCTGACTGCAGCTCCAGACTGACACAGCAATCCATTAAAAACAGAGACTTTTACCAACAAAGTTTTTCACTTTAAATTGCCAGATGACTGAAACTGTTAAGAGGTCACTTTCAGACAAATAGTCATCATATTTTTGTCATCTTTAAAAACCCCTGGTAAATTCTGCAGTCTATTAAGACACCAACCATCTTCCCCATGGCCTCTATTATTCAAGAATTATTCAACACCCTCATTATGATATGTAAATGTAGATTTGACCCTGATGAGTTCATCATCAGTATTATCCCAAACAAACTCTTAGACTGGAGCACACATCAAAGAATAAGCTCCTGCTTTGTAAATATATTTAGAAGAAAGGCACCCTTTTTAATGTATTTCAAGGAACATTTCTTTGGTGTTCAAAAAAAATCTTCCTGCTTCATATCTGTTTATACCCCTGGTTTGAATATGCTGTCTATATCAAAAGGGCAAAACGTCTGTTAAAATATTTTGAGTGTTTATCATAAAAAGTCCAAAACACACCTCCAGAGGAACTGGAAAAATGTAACAATAAAAAAACCCGCAACAACAACAACCACCAACCAGAAAAACCCCAAAATGAAAAAAATAAACCACCCAAAAAACCAACAACAAAAAACCACCAAACAAACAAAACCAATAAAACCTAAACAACAAAAAACCGTCCAACAAATTAAAAAGGCTTGAAAGCAAATCAAACAAAGAGGGATTTACCAAATGGAAAAGGCAGCTGTAATGGCTGAACTATTTTTATCAGTATTCTAACAAATAACACCTCCTGTGCTTTAAATATTTAATGTGAAATCCATGGATTTATATAGCTTACAAAATGCCAGAGGCTTATTATCTTTACAGATTGCATGACAGGAATATTCATATAATTTGATTCCACTTTTTAAGACAACAGGAATTCCTCCAGGTGCTAATAGTAGATAACTTGTGTGCTGCTTCAATAATCTACTAATTATAGAATCCCTCAGGTAGAACAATGTCATTAATCTGATTAAATTATTTATATTTCTGGAAAGCAAAATCTTATTAGGTCCTTGGCATTTGACTGTGTATATTATGCAGCTGTGTTTGCAGTTTATGGTGTGGAGGAAAAAGATCTATATTTTACCTAACCATCAATGTAGCTGGAAAAGGACCAGAGTCTTTTATATCCTAACTTACATTGCTGTTCTTAAATTCCAGAGCATACCCTTCACTGCATAGGTTGTCCATTTAGAGCACTATAACACTTCTGATAATGAAGGTTTGTTGTAGGCATTTATTAGGCACCTTGTCTTCTCAAGAGCAAAATAACAACAGACATGGATGGATTCTCATCCACCCACTACATGGTAAGCATGCTAACACTAGTGAAATTATCAGACACTCTAATGTAAGATCAGCATCAACCAACTGTCAGAATTAAAGTGAGGATTTTAGTTTTCTACTAAATATAGCAGGACCAACAAAAGCAACATATGTTTGCAGAAAGCACAGTCTGAACTCACTTCAGTAGCTTTGATTTTAAAACAGGAAGGAGCGTAGGGGATTGAGAGCTGGTATTAACTTGTTACTTAGCACATAATAATGACACTGAAACTAGATTAATTTTGAGTTAGGGAAAACAGAAATTTTGATTAGATCTTGCAGCAGATAAGATACTTTCTGCAGCAAGCATCATCACATCACATGGGATAGATAATGTGTTTTTTTATAGAGAAGAAAAAATTTCCACTGTCATCTCTGTACACCATTGTGCAATATATCTGACTTCTATTCTGCCACATGCCTCCATTTGAAACTTATCTTCCTAGATTTGCATGACAATTAGGCAAGTGTAACCAACATAAATATATTCCCATAGTAAAGCAATAAAAACAACAGTAGATTTTTGTAATTTAAATATTAATATATTTAGAGTTTTTTTCAGGATGTGGTTTGTTGTTGCACCTGTTTTAGCTGCTATATGAGACAACTTACATGTACAATAATTTACTGAATAATATAAAGCTGTCTCAGTAGGTCATTATTCTGCTAACATTTATTTACAGTCAACATAAATTCACATCCATTTACAGCTACAGACAGGCTTAAATGTTAGCCGTATCCCTTCAAGCAAAAGATTGCTGTGCTGCTTTTATGAAAAACATCAACTCATGATCATTTGTCTTCTTGCCCTTCTAAACTTCTAGAATATTTAAGTAAAAAATAAACTGTATAGAAGAAGTTGAGAACACCAGTGTCCCATTTGGTGCCTATTAAAATAGATGATCTAACAGTTCCTTCTTGCTTTAAAAATATATGAACTTTTACATTTCAGATTTTGCCAAGAATTCTAGTTTTGATATTGGAAATAACTTATACAGTACATACTGTATGTAGGCAGCCACTCTTAATATTATAAAGCATTATTATAAAACATTGCAAATCCTAACATTACCAAATAAAGTAGAGGGTTTTATTCCTTCATATCAATTACCAAGGATTCCTGCCAGTGCACTACTGTCCATCTATCAAATTTCTGAAAAGGGATTAGAAGAAGCATCTTCACATATTCAGCTGACTCTTCTAGCAAAAAATAGTTCCAGTTTGTGAGTCATCTCACTCTCTTGGCAATGATTACCCAAAAAAAAGTGTGATAACATATTTCACCTCTGTACCACGCAAATCTGGTCCTATAAAATGTAGGATGTTCATCACAGCAAAAGTGAGAAAGAGTCCTCTTCACCCTTCTATAGCAGCTCCTGCAATGTGTCATAGCAAAAAGTACCCTTGCATAAAACACAGTCTTTCTCTCAGTCCAAATTCACTCCTAGTTGATCTGGCACAGTGTAACTGAGATTAAATAACCATCAACCATTTGTACCATAAGAAAGTTCAGTGCTCTTTTTATCAACAAGTTTCTGACGTGCCTCTTTAGAACAGATTTTCCCAGGGGAAGGCAGTTTGTGTGGCCCAGATCTGAATGACAGCATGCTCCTGTTGATTATCACCATGTTGGTAGACTTCCTTAAAATCTCTTAAGTGACATAAATGCCCGTTTTTCAGACACGTCCACTTGAGTGATTGCCAGAGGAAATATACAAGCCATCCTGAAAATTGCAAAAGTGATGAGTCTTCCATCTGCCTTAAATCACAGGGGTATTGAGCATGTTCCCACAATCAGTTCACTGCTCAGTTGGACAACATTCTCAAGGTCTGATGCTTTCTTATGCTTAAGAAAGTCCTCTGCAAAGAATGAGATACGTAGATATAAGCACATTCTTTTTGTGACCATCCTCACCATTCCTCAGGCCAAGCATGTCTGATTCATGTTTGCTAGATAGACCATGCATCTGTTAAATAGCCAGGTTTATAGAGAAGAGAAAAAGCATGCAATATCTCAACTTCAAGTTTAAAGACCTCACTTTCTCCTCCTCTAACAGCTATTGTGGGATCACAAGGCATTGTCCAGCATACATAATGTTTCTGCAAAATCTACTACTACATGGAGTGATAAAAATCCAAATGGGTGGAAAAACAAGATTATTCAATGTTGAATGAGCAGTAAAGACCTGTTAAAAGCTCCCTGCTGAAGAATTTGAAAGTCTGCTCTAGCAGATACTCAGATATTTTCCTAGGTCCACTAGCCATCAAATCCCAAAGCAATGACTTTTTTTTCCACCTCTAAGACATTATATCACACATCAGAAGACAAATCTAGATTCAGAAGGCACTAAAACCAGCATTGGTTCCTATATCTGTTAGTGGGAAGGAGAAGATTATAAGAAATTACAGAATCACCTGTAGATAAAGCTGCTGCATTATTCATAGTTCTCAGTGCAAAAAAAGGTTTTTGGCTTAAGCTATCATGCCTCCTTATCTAATGTGAATGGCTCTCTTTCAGTCTTTTGTAGGAAAGATAATGAACTTCACCAGGAAGATAAGTACAAGAACCCTGTTATTTCAAAAAAATTTTAAGACTCCACTTACAAAATTAAATTTGCTTTTGCCCTACACGAAGGACTGTTTCTGCTTATCCTCAAAAAAAAAAAGAAAATTAATAATAGAAATTTTTAAATATTTAATTCATACATAATATTCTTTTTCTTTCACTACAATTTAAATAGGTCTTAAGTTCTCATGCATGTGTACTCCATTACTGAATTTTAAACTGCAAAAAGCAGAACAACAGTTCTTCTCACCTGAATGCAAACTGAAGGACTAACAGACCTCCTAGGGCACAAAAAAACTGAAGGAATGCAAGACAGAATAGCACAAGACAGGACTAACACATAATCTATTTAACCTGAAGAAACTTCTCTGGCTCCAGTACACTACAATGGCTTAAACAGCTGAGAGGTCTCCTGGGATGAGAGATGGGAAAGAGGGACTGGATAGAGCAAGGCATCACAATGCCATGTCAAAACTGGATTTCAGATTGTTAACCTTTAGTGAGAGATCTTTCATCCTCTGACTGTCCATGATGCTGCTTCAGTGGTGGTGACTACAAAGGTGCAAAGGTGAGCACTCAAAAACATCTGCCAGGCCAGAAATACCTACAGTATTAAACGTCTACTCACAATGGGTATTACAGTTGCATTGTTTGTAGGAGGATAAAGGTTACTATTTTGCTTTTTTTCTATATTGCTATATACTTGACTATGGTTTCATGGTTGCCATTATTTTTTAGCAGATTAAATAATTGTGTGTGTAAATAGAGGATATATAGAGTTGTGAATTTTTTAAAATAACTATTCTTGCAACATCAGCAACATGTACAAAATTCTTTTTCCTCCTATTCATTCAAAATTACAACCTCAGGTACAAAATCATTCACATTTTAGTCACTAAAAAAAAATCTAAAATCTGATTCTCAGAGTTTAAATATGCTCATGCAGGTCTGGTGCCTCCAGCACACCTGATGTCCTTTATAGGATTCAACAACAAATATCAGCAAGTGTGAATGAATGCATTAGATGTCTGACTGTCCTTTTTGCCTCCATCATTCTTAAGGTTTCTTTTCCATCCAGGTAAACAATGATATCAGCATCACTCAGATTCACTCTTGGTTTTATGCAGGTTTTTTAATCCATAATTAATATTGTCCTTCTGTCTACTTCATTCTCCTGATTAAACTGGTATGAAACTCAGTAAAACAACAAGTACTGGTAGCCCTAACTAAAGAAACCTGTCATCTCAGATACCTATAGCCCATTGCTTAAGAATCCACTGGATTATAAATTCAATTACCGTTTTCAATAAAAATCATTCTATCACAGAACTACAGAATTCATGTAATTCAGAGACAATGCATTACAATATAAATTGTAAGTGTACTTGTTTATGGTGGGTAAGATAGGGACACTTAATTTAGTTCTAAAAACTCATCTCAAATGCATATTTTTATTACCTGATTTAGTCTTCACATGCTAGCTGAATGCAATGTTTATTAGGTTTTGGGAAAAGAGGGGCTAGACAGCTATATCTGCCAAAGGAAAAAGAAAATTCTATAGCACTAGGAATGTGGACTATGTATATTCTTATTACTTTTTCTGTCTCTAGCTTTCATGGTTGTATGATCAGCTATTTATAAATATTGTCTTTTCTCACAATGCCTTCAGCAACATGTATACACCATTTCAATGTTACAATTAATTCTTGGTGCTTCAGATGATTGAGCAATACTCTAAGCCCCAACCCTTCTTGTGTTGCTCAGAAATATCCACCAGTACATGTATACAACATAGAATTATTCAGGTTAGAAAAACCTTTAAGATTGTCATGTTCAACTATTATGCCAGCACTACCAAGTTCACCACTAAACCAGGTTCCTAAGCACCATGTCTATTAGTCTTTCAAATACCTCTAGGGGTGGTGACTCAGCCACCTACCTGGGCAGCCTGTTCCCTTGCTTGACAATCCTTTCTGTGAAGGAATTTTTCCTGGTATCCAATTTAAAACTTCCCCGGGGCAACTTGGGTCCATTATCTCTCATCTAGTTGCTTCCTACTTGAGAGCAGAGACTGTCCCCACCTCACTACACTCTCCTTTCAGGTAGTTTTAGAGAGTGATAAGATCTCATGTCAGTCTCCTTTTCTCCAGACTCAACAATCCCAGCTCCCTCAGCCACTCCTCACGGGATTTGTGCTCCAGACCCTTCACCAGCTCAGTTGTTCTGCTCAGAACACACTTAATCACCTCAATGTCTTCCTTGTCATGAGAGGCTCCAAACTGGATTCAAGTGCTGGGTACAGAGTGACAATCACTTCCCTAGTCCTGCTAGCCACATAATTTTTAATACAGACCAGGATGCTGCTGACCTTTTTGGCCACCTGGGCAGACACTGAATCATGTACAAATCTGTCAACAAGCATCCCCAGGTCCTTTCCCCCTAGGCAGTTTTTCGGTCACTCTGCCCAAAATCAGTAGGGCTGCCTGGGGCTATTGTGATTCAAGTGCAGGACCCGGACACTTGCCTTGCTGAATCTCATACTGTTGCTCTCAGTGTCAGTCCATATCCCTCTGAAGGGCCTTCCTATACTGCAGCAGATCAACACTCCCACCCAACTTCAATGTCATCTGCAAGCTGACTGAAGGAGCACTCATCCAGGTTGTTGATAAAGATGTTAAACAGAACTGGCCCCAACACTGAGCTCTCAGAAACCCCACTGGTAACTGGCCACCCAGAGGATGCAGCACCATTCACCAACCCTCTCTGGGCCAGGGAGTTTTTCACTCAGTGAAGAGTGCACTGGTCTAAGCCATGAGCAGCCTGTTTCTCCAGGACAGTGCTGTGGGAAACTGTATCAATGACTTAAATGCAGTCCATGTAGACACAACCATATGAACATGGCTCAGTGAGTCCTTTCACTAGCTCCCTTAGTAACCTCAGGTAGATCTATTCTGGCCCCATAAATTTAGGAGTGTGGGTAAGCAGGTTGCTGAGCATTTCCTCCTGGATGTGGGGCCTTCATTTTACTCCCCATCCCTGTCCTCCAGCTTGGGGGTACTCTAACTGGGCAAAGAAAGCTTTGCAAGCCTTAGCCTTTTTTCCATCTTTATTTGCTGGCATGGTATTGGCATGGTCTTCCTACATGGCATCCTGTAAAAGCTGATCACCCTGTGCTACAACCAAACATGAAGGCTACACCTCACCACATGACTTAATTTCTAGTACTTCAATTGAAGTGAAGAAGCATAAATAAGGATAGTAAACAAAGTTTAGATAAGAAGTGACGTTTAATTCTCTGACATTACTGTCTCCAATGGCGCATTATTACCACTTAAAATAATTAAGTGTAATTAATTCTAATTCTAATTGTGCTCAGAATTTGCATATTAGGGAGAGGCCTAAATCTTCTCTAAAACAATGTAACATGCCATATATCTTTACATTGGTATTCATCACATTAATGTGCATTATTCTTCAGGAATATCTGCACTGTTTGGGATAACTTCTGAATGAAGACTGTATGGTAAGTCTAGTTCAGAAGTTTCCTGACAAATTTTTTGCTCAATAAACCACCACAAGATCTAAAAGTTTTCTTGCCACTTATTAAAACTGATGGCCATTTCTGAACGCTTCTCAATATCCAGCCAAAGGATTAGTGAATGGAGCTCCCAACCTTAAGACTCCCCTTAATTCTCATTGAATGTCCTGACAAAAAACTTCCTTCCTGGAATGGAAAAATATGACCCTCTTCCCTCCGAATTACTAAAACTTTTAAATTACAGGGTTTTCAGGCAAAGAGATAGGAAAAGAAATACCAGTTCTTTGTTACTGTGTGTGTACTAGTGTGTGTCTGTATAACCAGGCAAGCAAACAGCGGCACTGCTGGCACAACCAGCGGGAGCAGAAATCCCAGGGAAGTCTCTTCCCGCTCTCTGAGCGCTTTGGTGCGGTTCCGGTGGCGGCCGGCAGGGGGCGCTGCTGGCTCCCGGCGGGCCGGGCGGGTGCGGTGATTCCCCCGCGCCTGCAGGGGGCGCTGTGCGCAGCCTGGCCAAGGCTCCCTCACGCCGTCATGGCGGCTCAGGCAAGGGGCTCCTCTTGTGAAACTCATGGGGAGCCGCCAGTCTCAGTGCAGAAACCTGGGAGCAATGGGCTGGAACAGCAGAGGCGAACAGATCCAAGGGCAGCAAATCAAAGTGTAGCAACAACCCCGGCTCAGTGTCAGGAACAGCAGCGGCGTAGACCCTGGGAGGCAGGGGTGGAACTAAAGTGTAGCAAAAACCTCAGTGCAGCAGGAGGAAACCGTGGGGGCCAGATGTGGGGGCAAGTCTAGCCAAGTGTAGCAAACTACCCCAGAGCAGTGGCAGGAAACAGCACGGGTAAGCAGGTCCAATTGGGCAGCAGTGGACCTTGGTGTCACTCGCTGCCAACTATGGTGAAGGCGGGCAGGCCCAAGCAAGCAGCAATTGATGTTGGCAGCCAGTAAAAACAGAAAAAAGAAATAGACAGACCCCAGGATCAAACCACAGCTCAGTGGCAGGAACAGCAGCGGTGTAGACCCTGGGAGGCAGGGGTGGAACTAAAGTGTAGCAAAAACCTCAGTGCAGCAGGAGGAAACCGTGGGGGCCAGATGTGGGGGGAAGTCTAGCCAAGTGTGGCAAGGGAAGGACAGGCTCCCCACACCACAAATGGCCGCTCTCCCATCTGAATGCGGAGAAGAGAAAGGACTGAGCCCAGCCCCTGACCCCCAGACAAGTCTTGGTTAGACCCTGGCATCTCATGATATCACTTCCCAAGAGAAACCCCCCAGGCAGAGAGCTACTCCCCAGCTAAGAGACTGCTGCAACCATACCCCTTCCCCCCTCCTCCCCCAGGACCATCTCAGTGGAATTTGAAGATGCCCAGCCATGTTTTTGTCTCTTAATACTCTCTGTTCATCATCTCCAGGGCAACAAATAGGAAAAATTCCCTGAGAGAAAGAAAAAAAAAGAAAAAGCTTAACCCTCAGCACAAAGATATTTACTTTTCCTTTCTGTAGGAAAGTTTAGAATTTCTACTTCTTGTTTCAGAAATTTAGAATTTTGACTTTTGGACCAGCTTTACCACCTTATGTCTGAAAGTAGACAAATCATTATCATAAGAAAATGAACACCACAGAAGAGTATTTTCTGTGCACTTCACCTTCCTGTAGTCTCCCGTGGGCCCATTTGGTGTCCTTACCATTACAATTTTAAGATAGTGTTAGACCACACCCGTCTAAAGGTGCCTGAATGGTGAAGGCAGCTAAGATGTGAGTAGGCACCTGATGCAAAGGACAACTAGGACCTGTTGACCTGTCACCCTGAGTGCAAATGCAGAGGCAGGTTTTGCCCAGGCAAGTTGGCTCAAGCAAGGCCAGCAGCAGCACCAGCTGCAGCTCAGGCAGCCAGCACTGAGTCTGCCAGCAGCACCATCATGACCAGGGGAGACTTGAAGAAGATTTGCACAGCTCAGATCTCAGAAGAAGGAAATATCTAGCTCATCTGGCTGTACTACTGATTCCCCCTTGGCAAAAAGAGAGCACCCTTCCTCAAGGCTTTCCACAGCTGCTTACAAAAATCCAATTAAATCAGTACACTAACCTTGAGAAGGGGTGTTTTTGGCAGCATGGGGTCCTCATGCATGGGGTCACCATGGCAGAGACACCCAGTTACACACTCTGGTCCCAGTTTATTTTCTGCAAAAGAAAAGCATTATGCTGCTCCACTGTTGCTTGTCCATTGTGCATCCAAGAGGGGACAAGACTGGCAGCTGGCACTAAGCTGATTTACATCCTGTGGTGGACATGAGTGGGGAGATGAGAAGATTCAGGGCTAACTAGATTCAGTCATAAAATAATTTTGGTGTTTATGATCATATGTCTGTGATGGGCATTACTCAGAGGTCCAAGATATGCCAAAAGGAGAGAGATCAAGATTATTGCAAAGCCCCAAACAATAAAAATAAATCCATGTTTGAGGAGGGAGATGCACACATTTCATCCTTGCCTAAGCATGACTCATCAGTACTCCTCACTCCATGCAGCCTGAGGAGCTACCCCAGAACTTCCCTCCCTCTCCCTCACTTATAAACCATGTTGGCAATGGATTTACAGCTATATCACTTTCCCTGCACACAGACAGGCATATTGTGCATAGAAATTCAAGGACTACTGTTTAATAACTTTTTGTCAGCAAATAGGGGTGCAACTGGATTAGCTTTCACTGCCTGACCTTACAGCCACACTACCCACCACTTAGAAACATTGCTTCATTTTCATCATAACATTGATGCAATAAGGAATTATTATAACCATTTTATAGAGACACAGAGTGATTAAGCTGTTTGCTCACAGTCAGCAGCAGATTCCACAGCCAAAGTCATAAAACTTAAAATCCCACAACTTGAAAAGTACAGAGTCACTCATCATCTGTCTCCTTGATTACTCTAATGGTATATGAGAGAGTTTCCATGGACAGTCGTGTCCCACTGCTTTCTGAACTCAGTGACCATTTCCCAGATTTGCAAATAATGGAATAAGAGAAGGAAGACATTATAGAACAGGTTTATCTTTAAGCTTAAAAACAACATGCAAATTAATTGCACAATAAAACCTCAGGAGATTATGCAAACAAGTACCACATCATATACATTAAAGCAGAAAGGAAAACAGCCTAGTACAAAGAAAAAATACTTCAAAACTACAACTATGGTCAAAGAACTACAAATACATTTATTTAGAAGTTTCTACTGGAAATCTTAATGAGAGATTTTGGTCACACTGGACAGAGCCTCCTAGGGGGAGTCTTCATGCTCCTTTAGCCTTTAAAAGCAGCTGTATTACCATTGTTTCAAATTCCGCCACCTTTCACTCCTGCCCTTGACAGTACATGTAGTTCTATAAGACATTTCCCAGATCAGAAGAACAAGATGCCAACTCACTGTCTAATTTCCCTCTTAAAAGAGCTAATTTAAGTACTAAGATGTCTAGCTTCCAAACAGAATCTTAGCCCTGAAGAAGGTATTTCCTAAAGACAAAGGGGTAAAAATTAAGCCAGAAAATTTCTTTTCCAGATATACAGCACTTAACTTGAAGACTTCTGCTGTTATACCACATCAAAGGAAAAACAGTTCCTCCTGTTCAGTTTACAATTAGAAACTATGTGAAATGAGAAGGAGCTACACATGAGTTACATAATTTCAAAGTAAGTGTAAGGTAAGAAAAAGAGTTTCAATGCTCTTTTCCTGCCTTATACTGCATACAGGTTCTTAAATCCAAATAATTTTCCTTTTATTTTTAAGGGGCTAAACTTCTGCTTTGCTTCAATGTAACAAGTGCTTTGGAATATTATTAAAAGTTTGCACCATTTTTAATTGTTACATAGCTACCTGATAGAAAAATAGTCTTTTGACCATTTATAAATTCTTCCCGCCCCTCTACTCTACTCTGGTGAGATCCCACCTGAAGTGCTACATCAGCTCTGGGGTCCCCAGCAAAGGAATGACATTGGAATGAGTCCAGAGGAGGCCACCAAGATGACTGGAGGGATGGAGCATCTCTCCTATGAGGAAAGGTTGAGACAATTGAGATTGTTCATCCTTGAGAAAAGAAGACTTTACTGTGAATTAATTGTGGCCTTCCAGTGCCAAGGAAGCTGGACAGGGGCTTTTTGCAAGAGTATGTAGTGAGCAGATAAGGATAAGGAGGAATGGCTCCACACTGAAAGTAAATAGGTTTAGATCAGATATAAGGAAAAAAAATTTTACTGTAAGGGTGGTGAGGCAGTGGAACAGATTGCCCAAAGAAGCTATGGATGTCTCACCCCTGGAAATATTTGAAGCCAGGCTGGATGGAGCTTTGAACAACGTGGTCTGGTGCAAGGTGTCTGTACCCATAACAGGAGGGGTTGGAACTAGATGATCTTTAAGGTCTCTTCCAAACTAAGGTATTCTATGATAAAAATAAGTGAATTATACTGGTAGATCTGTCATTTTTACATACTTACTATTGCACTTGGTTTGTATAATAAGGAGATATTTTATTTAAACATTGGGTTACAGTGAATAGTGTTGGGTGAACTTTAATGCAGAGAGTTTAGCCTGGCTGATCTCTAGTGATTCATGAAGATAAGCTCATTATAACTTCAATAAAGAAACCATATCTCACACAAAGGAACAAAAACCAAAGGAAGATGTAGTGGAGTGTCAGGGAAAATGCTGTAAGTATGCAGAATAACTGCATTCTATGCTTCAGAGGAAAAAAAATCAAAGAAAAAATACTTTTCTCTATTAAAAAACCCACCATTTTTAGGATATTTTCAGGGATTAAGAGCTGGAGGGGGAAAAAAAGAGAAAAAGATAGATAGAAATAAAAGGGATAGAGATACATCATCTATTTCAAGGCTAAGTGAAATTTTTAGCTAATAGGCTAAAGATTAATTATATCTCTCCCTGCTTCTTTGTAGTTATTCTCTACACAGACAGCTTTTAATTGTTTGTGATCTAGAACCCAGAAACCTTTTTTCTGTGTCTAAATATCTACAGAGAACAGCAGTTTCTGGAAATATATTTCACAACAGAATAACCTAATAAGAACAGTGGAAAACATACCATAATTATTGTCCTTTTAGTGAAGCTTCTTATATTGCTCTTGCTGGGAGATGAAAAGTATCAGTGTATGAGATATATGATGGGAAGGGAATCCCTCTTCCACTGTTCCAAATGAGACCCACATAGTAAAATATACACATCCCCATTATAAGCTTCATTCTTTTGCTGTATGAAGGAGCTTTCTCTGTACTCTTTCTAGCAGTTATGCACAAACCATGTTTTAACCTCCAACCCCAACATAATTTAGCTGAGATCCTGCCTTGTGGTTTGCAGACTGCTCACACACCTCTTGTCTTTTTTTTTGTCCACCATCCTGTCCTTGTTCTGCAGCTGCACGATATTACCACAAGCCCAAGAACCTTTTACTGTCGTACAAGGGCCTTTCACCTTCTTGGAGTCACTAGCACTAGCAAGGTGCTTGTTTGTTCAGTGATTCCTCAGGACGTGGTTGATATCTTGCACTTTCTTCTAATTAGACATCAGGCTTTTCATTATTTTAACACCTTCCACATGGAAATCCCATAGGTAAAAGTCATTTGAAGATAATGTAGTTTCACTTTTTCTGTCTCTCTCATTTTTAAATGAAGATTTACAAATCCCTGCAATTGTTATTTCTTTCCCTGTATACTGATGGGGCCACCTTTCAGCACTATTGTGTACAGAACTTCCCACTCAAACCAAAAAAGGACATAATTCTAATAACATGTCATCTGAAGAACAGTTATGTCTTCCTCCCCCAGACTAGCTTCCTCTTCACATCAGGATCTTTTGTGCCCATGACACAGACTTGTCAGAAAAATCTCATTAAGAGGGACACTCACAAATGAAGTTGTGCTAATGCATAGGTCTTGGTGCTTGGGTATTACCTTTTTTCTTTTCCCATGGGGCAATCCATCTATTCTTACCCCACAGTTTCCTTCTCTTTGTCTGGAGAATAAGAAATGTTTGCAGATTTCAAACACATGCATAACATTTTTGCCCTAACCTCTTTTAAAACAAGCATTCATCATTCAATCTTGAATCATTAATGTAACATTTTAATTTTTCAGGTAAAAGCAGCCTGAGATGCTCAGGTAAAAGCAGACTGAGATGTTGTAACCATAGACCTCAGATGTCCTTAGGAAATTCAAAGTGCTTTACTAAGCTGTTCTCAGTTTCAGGATTGTGGGTGTCTGGAATTAGCACTTGTCACATTTATCTTATGTTAGAGTTGTTACAAATGCATCACCATGACATTTTAACAAGCTGCCACTATAGATTAGCACTGCCTAGCTTTTACATGGCATTTTAGATGTGAATCTCAAGCACAATACAGAAGATGGTAAGCAATGTTTCTGTCATTAAGCAGACAAATAAGAGTGGGAGACAGTGTGGTTAAAAAGCTCCAAGAGGCTGCTCAGGAAAGCCATTCCTGACAATTTACACGGGGTCAGTAACATCCTGAGCCAGAATGATCTCTCCCTGCCTGCCAGAAATACTTCAGAAACAACTTGGAGATAGGGGTTCAAAGCATAAGGTTTCCATGCCATGCTATGGATCTTGAACCCTTGATGCTGCAAAAGAGTAAGGACAAGGCACAAGGCAAGACTTGCAAGACTTTACTTCCACAGGCTGGCCTTCTCCTAAAATGTATTCTCTGTTGCTTTTTCACCAGGAGTGCTTTTTCTGTTCTAGCATGCTCCAGTGCCATATTTTCAGACTCTATTCAAACCAGATTCTACTGCTGAAACCATTTGAAACCTTCCCAATTTATACGTGAAAAGCAAAGAAAGACACTAATCAAAACATGCTTCCATATGAAAATGTCAGTAACCATCTAAAACTGCAATGTATTTCTTTAGCAGATGATTAAAAACAAGCTGGCTCTTAGCCAGCTACTCTACTCTACTGTGCTGTACTGTATCTTCCTTCACTAAAGAACATTAAAGCTTTTTTTACTAATCTCTAACATTAATAAAAAGCAAGTTAAGCAGCAGACAGAAAAAAGAAAAAACACATTGAAGCACCCTTTTGATAGAATAAAACAAAGGTAGTTTATGCCAGTTTAGAAACCAGGTGGCAAAAATAGCAAACTCCTAGTTTTTAAAAGCCGAAAGTTTTTAAAATATTTATTTTAAAATATCCATGAGAGAAGTCTTGGGCTTGAATAAACAAAATTCCAACTACATGGTTCAAGAAAGAGAAATCTGTGAAGCAGAGTTCGATATCCAATGCTGAATTTCTTGGTTACTTGCAGAAGGAAGCAGATGTGTAAGATGCATAGAGGACCATACTTAAGCGTCTCTGAACCTCTTTATGTCTGACATGTTTTAAGACTACTCAGAAGACATCTCAGAGAGGACTGCAGCACTAAAACTGTTTACACCTGTGTGTGCCTCAGCACCACATATTCTGTCTCAGTGACAACTAAACATTTGCCAGTGTTGGCAAAGGGATCGGTGTGACACACCATAAGTTTTCTGCTGTTTATCCTCTCTTTGTGGATCTTTTTCAACACTTTGAAGAGTGGATTCATGCTACTTCAGCTATATTATATGGTTTAAAAGCAACCAGAATGAGAATAAATTGTAATTTGTGTACCTTGAGTGCAGCACTCAAAACAGAATGAAAAGCACTTTGAGACCTACTTTTGAATTGTTGGACTTGCATGGCAACTTCAACCTTCAAAAGAGGACTTATGTTTCCCATTTGAAATTATCCAAAGTATTATGAAGAAAGGGGCAAGATGGAGATAAACTTTCAAGGGACAAAAGCAAAGTTCAAAAAATTTATTTTATAATCATATTACACGGGGCTTCTAATTTGAAGATATCATGTCCATATTCTTCTTGTACCTAAATCTGCCCAGTTAACCCATGTTTTCTTGGGATGCATTAGTTGTATTCAGAGTGGTTGTATTTCCTCCAGAATTCCCACAATGAAACCTGGTCAGGAATTTTAAGCACTAGGAGAAAGAGGAACCTGAGGACAAAGAAGACTGCAACGTCTGACAACAGAAGGAATTATATTTTCAACAACAAAAATAGATTTTCTATGGAAAAGATAACATGATTCTTGAAAAGAAATCCAATTTTCAATTAGCCTTCATTACAAACAGCAACCCCCTTTTGATTGGTAGAAGGGCTGCAGATATTTTAACTGAATTTCTGTAGTTAGTCATTACAACAACAAATAAATAATCTCATTAGATAGTGATATAGAAATAATACACACTTCTAAAGGAATTACTTCTCAAATGAGCTGATTAATATTTTTCTTGTACTACAATTTTGAATTTGCTGGCCTCACAAATACTTCACACTGAGAGAAAATGATGAATTTTAATGTCCAAGCAATTCTGTCACAACCTTGATATTTAGTGTATATACACACAAGGGTATGGATGAAATGGAGTCATTCACTAAATCACACTTATATTTGTAGACAGTGTATTATATTAACCAGTAGTTGTAAAAATAGTAAAGATACCTATTCATATTTCTATCTGTGCATTGGTAAGTTTATTCATTTGTTCCTGGATGAAGGGCTTTTTGTTTTGATTTAATAATGTAATTTATTTTTTTCAAAATGAAGAAACTGGCAATAATACTATAGTTTTTGGTTAAGAAAGGAACTCTGTATTGTTTACAGGAAGAGCTGAAAATAAACTAAAGATAAAAGCAAGAATGTGATATTTGAAACCTTTTATGGTAGTTAAGGGGGTACTCAAACCATCCCACTAACTTTATTTTTTTTTTTTTTTTAAGGGAATGGAAAAAACAACAAAAGTATTCACAAGGACAGTGTAGGATTATTTATGTCAGCAAACATGGGCATTCACAGCCATCTTATTCCCTGAGCCATATTTGGAAAACACTGTATTCTAGAAGCAGTTTCTAAAGCCCCCTGCATCTCAGCAACACAGAAGAGGGTAAGGAAATTTCAGTCAGTATTATGACCTATATAAAAGAAACACAGTAAGTAAAATTACTAAAATGATATCCCAGGGATTACTATACTGAATAGATGTTAGATTTTTTTCTCTTAGAGGATGATGGTTAAGAAAAAGTGGATTCAAGCTCACAAGTTAGCATTCATGCTACTGTCTGTTACAAGCTCCATTTTTGTTTCTGTGCCCTAAATCTTGTTCTATAGATATGCTCAATTTCTCATTCCTACTTTCTTCTTTGTAATGTCTGAGCTGCTTCCTTCCTTCTCAATTTTTTTTACCTATCAGGTTCTTCAGATCTTATTAGAGATCATCAGAAAGAAATTATTTTTCTGCTGAACTGAAAGTTGGAAATATTGTTCCATAGAGAAATGACAAATTTACTCTTCAACACAAAATTTAAAAAATTAAATTAAAACATAATTATATGCATTTTGGTTGACACAATTAGCTTTTTTCCTCTGCTTTCTTTAAAAAAAAATTAGTGCATGCTTTCCATTGATGTCTAACCTTTCAAAAAATTCAAAAATTTTCTACCAGTCCTAAAATTTCTCAATGCAGAGGAGACTAAAAAGTTTCAATGCACAAAAGACTAAAAAAAGAGGATAACACAAATCCCACCAAAAAACCCACATGAATCAAAAACTTGTCTTCATGACAACATAACCATCTACAAGAGCAAAGTGGCCAACATCACTCTCCTTCAGTTTCTCCCCACTGCCTGCATAAAGAAACCTAGTCCTCTGCCTAGTGTCTTTCTTCTGCTCTGGCTCTCTTCCCATAGTCTTTCTTGTCCAATGCCATTCAGTTCTAGTTCAACCTGTTTAACCAAAGCTTGGGGCAGGCTGCAGGGAGTCACATCAGGGGTTCACTGCCTCCAGAAACGTAGATAGAATAAGGCAACCCTCTTTCATCTTCAAAATTATTTTCAATATTGTAACTTTTAGATGGAAGTGAGGATGGCTGGCAACAATAGGGTGACCCTTTATTCATATTTTCTCCCTTTTTAAGCCCTTACCCAGCCTTGGGAAAGGATGCATATGGGTAAGGAAGCACTGTGGCATTTGCAACACGCCTATGCTCTCTGTGTAGGCAGTGGCTCAAAACCAACACAATCACCAAAGGTAGAAGATTGGTATTTTGGTTTCCTGGCCTCTGGGAAAGGGTGCTTGGCAGGACTCTGGTAATTTCCGTGTCACCTACTCCTTGGTCATTTTCAGGCAAGGAGTAGGGGACATGGAAATGTCCCATTTTCCTGTTTGCAGAAGAGCACTTTCTAGATCTGGGAACTCCCTCCTGTTCCTTCATCTCCCACTGTAGCAGTAGTTACAGATTGAGTACATTAAAAACAATTTTCAGATTAGGAAGAGTTAATCAAAGTATTTACACAGTCCACGCTCCTGTTGATGTGGCACCCTCCTAACTGGCTTTCACATATTACTAAATACAACCCACCAGGTCATTTCTTCATTTGTTGTACCAATGAAATTTTAACATGCATTCTCATTATCTAAAAAGCTTATGTATTTCTGGTGTTGCTTAGCCTTGGTTTTGTCAAATGCACCTAAAATAACATACACAATCCCTATCACATCCTTGTTCCCTAATTATCACACATTTAATTCACAATAACAGTTCTTGCCTTTTGCCTTATGTTATCTTCAAAGAGCAGTAGAGTTGCAATTAGCAAAATCTTGTGAAAGCAGAGCCATAGCCATTCAGCTTTGGAAAAACAGTGCTAAAGTTGTACTGATGTGATTCAGCTTCCATTCTGGAAGCTGACAGCTGTGTAGATGTCTTTCAGCACAAGGATTTCCCCTCCTCACTTGTACTGGGTAACCTGGAGATGTAATTTATGATGAATTCACACACAAAATGGTCAGTGGTTCAGTACAAATCAAACATAAGCAGACACATTTCTAAACCCATCCATCATACTGCTTACACAATCTGTTGATCCATTGAACAAATATATGTTGAAAGATTAGGCGGGAGTTGACTGCCATTCAGTAAAATAAATGTGGACTGGACTAATTTTCTGCCTGACTTGACACTTAAGGATTTGTATTAAAGGGGAGGGGGAGGGAATTCCAGCCACCTAGATTTTTGGAATGAGATTACCCTTCCAAGAACCTCACACAGAGGTCCCTACCAGCCCTCTTTCACATACTAAATCGTCTGGTTTTTTTGATTAAAATTGCTAGGCAAGCAATGAAGTGGTACTAAAGGAGCACTAATTCTGGCTATTCAGGTTTTTTTCCTTGGCAGAAGAGAAAAAAAGCAGAAGGATGAAGTTGTATGGTGTACAGCTGTAAGTTAAAAGCACTAGCTGTGCTGTCATGGTCTTTGTTATACTGTTGTTTCACAATAGAATTGCAGAAAACTGAAGATCAGTAACTGAGGAAAAGCACTCATGCTGCCTAGGGCCATCCCCTACCATGCACTAAACCTAGTACTTACTCAGCTTCTTTTTGGTGACAGTTCCTCTAAAAGAAGCAGCTTTCCTAGAGGAGGATTCACTGGGTTTTGTCAGAAAAATCCATCACCAAAAGACATACTGATTTTTGGAAATTGTGTGCAAAAACTGCATTTAAATCATGATTTGTTGAGATTAGAAGTAGTGCCTAGAGGGAAATAAGCTTGTTTTATGATTCAGGTATCCCAGGAAATACTGGCATCCCCAGCAAAAAGGGCTACTGAAAGTTTAGGTGGGTGAGCTGACAAGAGCTCCAACAGGCATAAACCACCTCAGGTAATTCATCATCACAAAGCATTATCTTTTTAAAAAACAAACAAACAAACAAAAAGAAATCCAATAAAAGAAGGAAGTTTCTCATGTGTTTTTATATCACTCTGAAATGCAATTACGAATATTTCCACTAGGTCTTCAACAGACCCCTGAAGAAATATTGAAAATAAAATAGATATAGCTGTTTTGTCAGGCAGACCAGGCTTTTAGAAACATGGCACAGAAAAATGTGATAAAATTCCAGATTCACTGCAATGACAGCATTTCTACAAGCTTAAATGACTGTATATTTTCAAAAGCTTACCCAAAAACCCCTCCATCTTTCCATTGTGAGCCCAAAGTTTGAATCCCACATGCTTCTCAGAATATGTCTTACTGTAATGATTCCAGTAACTTGTACTAGCTGTCTGTCTTGTGGTTCTAAGTCTCCTTGTAGCATCTCAGAATCTTCTATCCCATGATACCTGAGATGCATTTGTAAAGATTTTGGAATGGGTGACAATTTTCTAAGCATCTTGATTCCACCTCTAACTCTTTCTGCATTCTCGCACAAGACAAAATTTGCCAGGCTGGATATGAATATCATTGCACAACGCCTTGTTGTGCACTACTGTCTTGGACCAACACTGGCATGTTCCCTTGAATATTTTGCTACTTCACAAATAAAAACACCTTGCAAGCATCAGTGCTTGTTTCTCTTGTGTTATAAAAAAGCTACCCCTTCCATTTATTTCTTTTGTTTTCCAGTAAAAAACTTCAAAACCTTACAGTGCTTAACCTGGTCTACCACTCCACTTTTCTGCCAGTTTGTTTAATTTACTCTAAAGCAGACCCTATAATCTTTAGCACAAGATGCCTTTTTTGGTTTGCTTGTTTCAATGAGTGGAACCTAATGAAATGCTGATTTTGACTGGGCAATACTTCAATACTGAAAGCAGCATTTCAGCAAAATAAGTAAGCCCCTTGTTCCAGGTACAGCAAACACTGTCCAAACATTACTATGGTTGATTGCATCTCACTGGCTCATGTGCAAGCACTGGTCTCTGAATATTAAAGTTCAAGTTCACTGCAGGGATGGAAGCATCTTAGAAAACAGAAGAGGCTTCACTTGAAAATTACCTAATACATATGATGAAAACCCCAGGCATACTCATTCATTGGTGCTAGTAGTTTGGTATTTTCTTGGGGTCTTTTATTCAGATGGAATTTTTTCCCTCCTCTAGTAACAGGTATTAGAGTGTCTTTAAAGATTTAATTCTACCAGAATCAATTCACATAAAAACATTTTATTTAGTTTCTCAGAATTACTTCAGCTTTAGCCTTCTTTAATTAACCAAGATTAAATAGGATTAAATTTAAATTGAATTATTAAATAAGAGCCTCTGTCCCAAATTTTGGTTATTTTTGGGAAATCTTTGAAATAAGTAAAGAAGGAAATCCAAAATAACAAAAAAATATAGGAAGAGGAGTCTGGAAGCATGGGTAAAGACATCTATCTTATTTAGGACCAATGAGTCTTATTCCATAAACTGATCCAGACATAGGTAGGAACAAGGCAGAAGCATTGGCTGAATACATTACAATTACCGCTCCACAGTATTCAAACATCTACATTAATCCCAGACAAAACACAATGTATTAGCTATCTCTAGATACCCTAAGTCAATAATTCAGTGTTGTACCCTGGTGTACTTAAAAAAAAAAAAAAAAAGAAAAGGGAAAGAAAAACTAGATGAGAAAAAGTGGGGGCGGGGGGGGGGGGAAGAGGGGGAAAGAAAAAGATTAGTTGAATAGTTTAAATCCTTCAAAAATAAAATAATTGGGCACTTGAGATTAGTTTGGCAGACCAAGGCTTTTTAACCTAGCTGCTAAAATTATACTAGAAAAGAAAGCTACAATATGGTTCTAATGAATTCACTGGAGACAGTTTGCATTTTAAAGAAAACATAAACTTGACCATCTGGATTAAGTTATGGCAGATTGCTGAGTATTTTTCTTCCTCCAGTCCCACGTATATGACTAGCAACATCATATTTGGCACAGCAGTAATCTTTGATAGGCTCCATGGCTCTTTTGAAAGCCTGCTGGTACCTGCTCCAAAATTATGTAATTGAATAGGAATCATCATGACAAATGACAAATAAGGAAAACCTCATTTGATAGCTTCTTTTCCTTCAGACAGCCACTATTATTGCTCTTCCTTTTCAGCAAGTACTATCTACAGACACCCAAGTCAATGTATGAGGCCATTAGTGTCTAAAATGAATATTTTGCACACACATGAACACACACACACAAGATTAGCACCTGCCCATAAGATATATGTTATTTATGAGCTCCTAGGAGAGTGCAAAATGTGTCTAGTTCAGAATAACTTCTTTGAATTTATCACTCTTTCTCCATTCTCCTCAAGATAGATGGATGTTCCACTTTTTCTTCCTACTCACCTGAAAGGAGGAACACACAAGCTTTACTTGTTATATTAGGGTTAGCAAACAACAATGCAGAAACCAACAATTAAAGTACACAGACAGCACATATGAAATCCTGAACTAGGACAAAGTGTTCAACAGCTACTGAAGCAGCCCAGTTCTCCATTTAGCACAATATACTTGCCCTTCACAAAGCACAACAAAATTATATACAACTGATACCCAGGTCATGCTCATCTCTAAAAACTTTTAAACTTTCTTCCCTGGAGATGAATTTGCTGGCTGCTAAAACCAAGAATTTTACAACCATTTTCTTAAAAAAGACTGAAGTTTCAAACACACTTAAATTAAAATTTGCAAGGATAACAAAATGAAATCCTGTTTAAAAGACAGGAATTTAAGCCTTGGAGTTTTTCTCAAAGAGAAAACTCCCATAGCGTATTAAAATACCTGACCCAGCAAAAGGTAAGCAGTGGCAAGAAGGATGTATTTACTATGTCTTGAGAACACAGAACAGGTCGCCCCTGATTTCTCTTTGCACTGCAGTGTACCTTGAATCTCCTGGAGCAATTTTTTCACCTGTGTCTGCAAGCTACATTATTCACTGTGTTTCATCTTGTAGGGCACATTTTGCATTAGCACCAATATCCTCACACAGTTTTTGTTCTGTGCTTATTACACTGGAAAAACAGTATTTCTGCATCACAGGAACTTTAACTTACATTTGGCAACTAGCAAACACAATCTGTACAGCTCAATGCCATTGTAGAGTACATAGTGTCTAAGTGGACAAGAACACAATGGATTTTAGAAAAGCTGAAGCTACAAAAGCTGAATAAGGAACAGGAAAGATCTCTTAGTATCTCCTCTGGTCCATCATACTGTGTCCTGGATACATGTGCATATCTGAGCTGAGCACCAAGAGGAGTGCTGAGTACTCCCAGCCCATCTCCATTAAGCATGCCCAGAGGAAGATCACCATGAAAAGACTGCTGTCCTTTTGAATCCACAGCTTGCATTAGTATCACTAGCCAAACTCATTCCAGTGTTCCAAGTTAATTTTAATGTTCCTGTGACTGCTCAAGTTATACAAAGATCTTTTGTGACAAATTGAGCACAATAAGAGCTTTCTAGTGCTTTTGCAGTTCACCTGCAAAAGAATAAGTCTTTCTCCATAAAGTCAATGCCGCATAAAAGTGCTGCATTTGAAGTTAAGGTAGAGTCATCTCAGCTGCTTCATGGGAGGGACTGATTTAGAAACAGAAGAGTTTTAACAGTTCTCAAGGATGGAAACCACAATGGCATTTTTAAGATAAAAATTCCTTCTTCATATAACGAAAGGGGAAAAAAACACGACATAATTTTACAGCCCACTCAAGATTGAATCATAACCATGGAGGAGTTAAAAATTACCATTTTTTTCCCCTACTCAAGAGAAAGAATGGTCCACAAATCATTTTTCCCATCAAGCTATTTCTGCCGGACAGGGTAAGGCACATCTCTTTGATCTGCACAGCAAATGGAAAAGAGGCAGCGGTCCTTACTCCCAATAGCATTTTGAAAAAATCCGAAAAAAAAACCCAAGCAAAAAATCCTCCCCAAAAAGCAGAGAAGCCATAATGTGAATATGTAGGCACTGAAACACGTTGTCCAGAAAACATTTGGTATCTCTATTCTCAGAATTAAGCAAAACCCAACTGGACAAGTCTTAAGCATCTCAGCTTTGAAAAGGAGCTGGCAGAAGGTGAGAAGTCTTTAAGATAGACATCAGCATAAGAATTATCTTTCCTCCTTAGTTTTATTCAAGTAATGAATAGATACTAGGGAGCAAGAAAAATATATGGAGATAGGGGCCTACACTAAGTAAATGAAGTTGTTTTATGGGACAAAAACAAGAGAATTGGCTGAAAAATAACTACATTTTAGCGAAGACTGGCATTGATGTATAATATAGGAGACCTACAGTGGCTGTGAAATGTGTCATCCTTCCCTTGGTGGAGCAAGTAGGTCTAGGGAGAAAGGCTTTTTTTCGAGTCAGTTGTTTGGTTTGGCTGTGGTGGTTTTGTTGTGGTTTTTTCCCAACAAATTTCCTGCTGGATGCCTGAATTGTTAGTTATGAGACAACCTCCCTCCACCCACAGCAGGAAATAAACCACATATTGATTGCGCAAAATGACATTCATTGCAAAGCGAGCAGAAATGACAAGAAAGCTCATTCTGCCTGTACAAGCAGATACTACCCACTGTTGCCTCCCAAGTTGCCAACATCCAGCAGACTGAGATTTAAAACCATTTTTAACTAGTTTCATCTAAAGAGGTTAGTCCTAATTTACCCATTCATGCAGAATAGTCCAGCAGCCCAACCCAACACACTCACCACATGTATTCCTCAGAACTGGATATTTTGCTTATGTGCAACTCCAAGGCAAACAAACACCGAGGAGAAAAAAAGAGTAGAAGAGTTACAGATGTTAGAGAGATCCTTCAAATCTCCAATTAGAGACACTGGAAAAAGGAAACACTTCCTTTTAAAAGCTCAAAACTGAAGCAGAAAATAAATCAGTGAAAGTAAGATCAAATTAAAGCTGTTCTTCTAGAAGGGAAAAGTCAGAGAATTGCTCAGAGCTGAAGCTGCTCTTATTGTTTAATTTCTGTTTTCTTTCATTTTGCTTTTGTAATATGAATTTCTTCACAATGGTGTAGCAGCAAACTACCTCCCAAGGAGCTGGACAGACAGTCAAATAGCTGGCAATGTTTTCCTTTTGATTTAATGTCTTGCTCAAGGCATATTTTCAGACTTTGGATGAAAGCATGGGAAATTGCTATTATAAGTCTTTGACCTCTAAAAGCAGTGTAGTGGGGAAGACACTGCTATAGTACATATTGTGAAACGTTTCAAAGCAACATGGCAGAACAGTATTCTGTCAGTACACATGAGCATAACAACTCACATAAATATAAAACCCACTTTCAAGGATTTCTATGGTAGCAGATCTAGAAAAGCTACAATAATTTTGAACAATACCTGTGGTTTTCTGTAGTATTTGCCAGACTTCAAAAAATTAAAGAGTAAAGAATTTTCAGTAAGATTACCAAAGGATTTTTTTTTTATTCTTGGAGGTAAATGGCATACAATGTTCAGCACCTGGTGACATGGGCCTGTATTACATCAAAACAGGAGCTTGTAATGTCATACTATAGTTATGTCATGCTAAAAAAGGCAGAGCCTTCATCTCGGCAAATACCTGATCTGTTTCTCACTGTATATATCCAGGTTTTACAGTCTCCAGCTTGACTGATCAAGAGTTAATAATCAACATACTTGTGCTGGGTGTTTTCAGTCTTTTTTGGATACTGTGCTCCTGAACAGGAAGGTGAAATTCCTTACAAGTAAGATGCTTTCCTGGTAACAGAGAGGACCTCTGATGGTACTTACCTACAGCTTGTTTTAATTAGAACAATTGCAAGCAAGCTGTCTCAACCAAGAATGCTGAAATCTCTGCCAAAAGCACACTATACTTTAACCCGGTTGGTAGCCAGTACCTGGTCGGATAAGACCATTCCTCAGGAACTTATCAAACACACAGACAAACATTTGCTTGATTATTTGCTCTTCCACTGCCTTCTTTCCTGAGGGTACTAAGAAAACCAATAGTGTGTTCCAGCTTTCCCGTACTTGGTTAAATGCAAACATAATAATCCACCTGAATATCTTTAATCAAGTAAAAAGTCTTGGCTTACCTTTTTGATGTTGCATCTTCATTGCTGCTCAAGTGTGCTATTTCTAATGTATCTCCATTTCTTCTGTTAATGGAAGTTTTCCCTGCTGGCAGAAGAACAATTTTCTTTTCCAATCCAGTCCACAGTTACCTTCTTTTCCAGTAAACAAGGCCCAGATAAAGGCCTTTGCCCTGGCTGGAGAAATGCAGCAGAGCCAGGGTGTGCAATTCCTTCCCCTGAGGTGCTTCAAATCTACTGCACAGCAGCTTGCAGCAGGGAGGTGAGGGAGATGAGAAGTTCACAATTAAATTAGTGGACATGCCCCAGGTGGAAGTTGCCATGACCAACCAAAGACGGTGTCACCGCACAAACCCCTTCACTCCTGGGTTTTTTCTTCACTTGTCCCTGGATCATCTAGGACAAGCCCAGACCCCCCAAAATTCTTGATGATGGGACTGTAAATTATTTATTTAGACATTTTGGGGCTTATCCTCATCCAAGAGATTTATGCACAGTCTTTTTATCCCAATTTCCCACTGCTGACAGTCTCCTCCCTTTTTTCTCCCAGCAGCCCTTCTCCCAGAGGTCCTCAACCATTGGTTCCTCTCCAGCGCCGCCCGATTCCTCAGCTTCTTGCCCAGCATTTCAGCCCCAGCCCTATCTCTAACAGCACTGGGGCTGCCTGAGCAAAACTGAGGCCAAAATACAGATTCCACTCTGCATGCACACTGTTGTTTACATTTCTCTGTGACCAACTTTATGAGGGGTCCACCAGAACATGGCACCTCTGCTCCTCCAAACCTTTGCTAGCTCTATCTTGGAGGCCACTGGTATCTCCCAGCTTATGGTCCAGTTGATTCAAAAGGGGGGCTTTGCTCTTCATCTTCATTGCCTCCACCCTATTTCAACTACCCCCACACCATCCCAGCATGAAAAGCCTTTAGAAGGGCTGTAGTTATGCTATATGCTTTCTTAGTGCCTTTTTATAGCAGAAAATTTAATCTTTGACAGAATATAAAATAAAAATGTTGGGAGAGTTCAAAGAAATAAAAGCTTTTTTGCTAAATGGACCAAGCAATTTTGGATTTTTTTTCACAGTGTCAGATTCTTCAGAGAAAATGGTAGGGACTTGGTTTACTTTCAGCTAGAGTATCAGAAAGGTGTGGTGCAGGAGAAAGGATACTATCACAGAGTTCAGGAATATTCAATTTTTTCATAAAAATTAAATACCCAATAAATGCCATTGATAAAGAACTTGAAAAAAAATCTGAATTGTTTCAATGAATAACCATGAATATGATGTCTTGGTACAATGAAAAGTTGAAAAACAAACAGGTAAAAATTTCTGCTGAGGCGAGGAAAAAATGACACTAGCAAAAAAAGAAAAAAAATGTTCACCAGCATACAGCAGTAAATTAGGACCATTTCATGGTTCTGCACTTGGAATATTGGAAATTTGAACAGAGATGGTTAAGAAAAAGCTACATTTCCATGCTGTAGCAAGTGAGAAGCATTATGTAGGAAGGCATAATTTAAAAAGTAAAATCAGACTAATTAAAGAACTTGGATTTTGTTTTTCTGATGTGTTATTGGTTGTAATAATGCATTCTGAAAAACACGGTCTGACAAAAGTTGGACTGATCAGAACTTAGACTGGCAACAAACTCTCTTTGAACTAAGTTTAGTGTGCTGTCTTTTGCTGGAGCTCATCAACTGTTACAGGATAAAGGGTGCTATTTATGGTTTGCACATCTTTTCCAGTCATTAAGTGTTGGCCAAGAACTGGTTTGTCAGGAGCTGGTTTTTCCCCTCTGCCAGTCCTCTTTTATACCAACCAAGTGTCCAGAGCGGCTTTTGGTGCGCTCCAAATTCCTCACAGCCCAGTCTCATTTTGGTTCTTTCCATAGGAAAGTAAGAGCTTGCAGCTTTGAATTTATGGAAAGAAAGCTTCTGCCTTTCATACAGAATGATTAGTTCCCTTTGCTCTGTGTAGAATAGCATGCTTGGCCTCAGAGTATGCATGCAGGTAACAGTGTGCATAGTGCCATCAGCCAGAAGAAATGAAATCCTGAATACTGTATCACCCAATTTATTTTGTCTGCTTGTTACAAGAAAAGGCAAGTTCAGTGATTAGCCAGGGAAGATTTTCTGTGTCCTTGAAATGTTCTTTGCTCATCCAATATATGTATTGAACTATACAAAAAACCCAGTTTGTTACTAAATGGCAAGGTTTATTTTGAGAATGCAATTAATATGTAATACCTTGGAAGATGAACAGCTATTGTAAATACAGAATAAAGGCTCAAGCACCACAGCTCTTCTGTTTCTGTATTTGTGTTTTACAAGAAAAGACACACAGCACTAAACTGCATAACTTCCATAAAAGGTGCTATAACTAATTTAGAAAATCAATGTCTCAACAAATTAGCATTTCAGACTGACATATGTGTGCATTCATGATCATAAGAATTCAAAACAGCAGTCCAGAGAGCCCCATGACATGAAGTTCTCTTGATCCCCTTCAGCTGTGCTTTGAACTATGTGCAATACCTTTTTTACCCTGCTGCCTCTGCCTCAGCTCCATAAGGCAGGCCACTAATTTTCTCTAATCAGCAGTGTGAGTGTTTGTAAGCCCTGCTAGCTCATTTACAACAGTGGACACTAATACAACAGGAAATGAACCCACTGGTTTCACTTAGATCCCTGGGCAGCTGCCAGTTACCAAGAGATCTCGTCTGAATTTGAAAACAGCAATGCTCTTGATTGCAAAATGATTTTTTCCCTGCTGCTGCCACCCTCCTCATATTCGCTTCTGATCAATACACCATTCTGATTCACAACCACATCTTCCTCAGGAGGCTTTGAATCAACTAAGTACAATTGCAAGCTCAAAGAAAATACTGACATTTATTATTATGTTGCAAAAAAACCTAACTGTACATACCCCTTCTCTCAGAATTCACAGAAAAGTTGAGTCTTTTATTGAAAGGCCCTATAAAACTGAGGTAAAGTACAAAATTAGAAAGGTAGCTGTAGTAGAAATGACAGAGGATGAAACTCATTGTATATTACACCATAAAGAACACATGGGAATTGGTTTAAACATAACAGAAGTGAGCTTCCTAGCAGCAAGGAATTTAATGCTAAAATCTGTGATAAGTAATGTGTATTCCATGGCTTTTTACAGTTCACAGTTACAGAACAAATCAGTTCCTTTTCATTGTAACTGCTCCAAAATCAAATGTATATTATGTATATACAAATAGAATTAAATAGCCAAAAAATTGTTCCTAGTCTGACCAAGACCTGAGCAGAGATACCTATTAATATTTTTGCAATTAGCTTCATAAATTACCTTTCAGCTTTGTCACTAAACCTTTGAATTTGATATGTACTAACATAATTTAAATACATAATGTGTTTTTTGCCCATCTGTACAATGAAATTTGTGTATAAGGCTGCAAAATGTCCTCTTCCACCTTCCAATGGGAATGAGAGGCAGCAGAACCTGCTGCTCATACTTAAGCTTCCTGGAACAGGCTGACTACAAGCATAGCTCGGATAATAATTCCTTCCCTCCTTCAACCACACATAATACAGTCTTTATTCAGCAAAGTCGTTTCACGCCATGCCAAAGGTCAGCTTTTGCTGTATTAATAGCTGCTCTGGGAGGATCAGTGTTGTGCTATCCTACATTTTTTCCCAGGTCTGGAGATGCAATTTCCTACAATCTGCAGGCAATTTCCCACCAATTTTCTTGGGGAGCTAATAGGCTGTGACAGGAGATGGAGCTAGCTAGCAGCAGGCGGCTTCACAAAAGACAAATTGCATCTCTGCCACCTAACTGGGCAATCTAGAAAGACAGAGTTTATAGCTTTGTAGTGTTATTGGGCCCCATGCTAACAGTAAATTGTTCAAGCTGCTATCTGAATTTCATATTCTTTTCCTTCCGAGTTGTTACCACCACATATCACTTTGTAGCACTTTTTCCACAAATGACAGTTAGACACAGATCATGTGTGATTACTATTTTAACTGCCTTTTAACTAGACAGGCCTTGCTAAACAATATCCACATCAGAAACAGAGAAATAAACAGGCTCTCTATCAAATAGTGATATTTTGATTATTTTTATATTTGTTAAGGTTCAAAGCAGACACCTATGGAAAGGGATTAATTTTTAAGCTAAATTCAAAGGAAACAGATGGAGCAAACTATGGCAACATTAAAACTGAGCACACCTACAGTGGTAAGAAAGTCCCACTGATATATATATATATATAGTACAAAATGAAAGCAATAAAAAACCCCCAAATATAACTGGCAATTTCTCCCTCTACTCTAGCAGGTTTTGAAACCTAAGAAGTTAACCTGAACAGTCAAATCAGTTCAAAACCATCCATACATTTACCGTCCAGATTTAAATTTAAGTAAGACTAGTAAAGCTCTAAGAATGTATTGTCATATCCACTTTGATAGAAATGAAACAGATTTAAAAGATTGTAATCTTAGGTGCTCACCTCACCTAAGATTACAAGAAAATTTAATAATTAAAGAAACTGATTCAAAGGCACATTGCACTAGCAACTATTGCAAGTGGTATCTGTTACTGTACTTCCCCTTACTGTTATAGCTAACCCAGGGGATAAATACTGTAAACACATTCTATTACAGAACCCTGTATATCTGTATGTTTTCTTCAAAATATAGAAGAATAAATTTCTGAAGGCATGGAGGTTATTAAAAACAATTAACAATAGCAATGGAATTATTATAATTAGCAAAATTTGCAAGGTTAATATTTTTCCCCTTCCCCCCTGCCCAAGAATAAATTAGGTAGAGTAAAAACAATCCGATCTAAATTATTGCTGTCCACTGGGAGACAAAATTAGTACTGAGATGTATAAAATTTTACTATAATTCAACCCTAAGGATTTTTTTTAATTACTTAAGTAATGAAAAAATGTAAAATTACAGTGAACAAAGTGTTGAAATATTCTAACATGCATTTTGAAACTCTCACATTTAAACCACTTGTCATTAATATCCCCATTTCATATTTGTGGTTTTTAATAAGTTACAGCTAGATAAGATACTGAAGAACCAGGAAGAATTATAAATAGAATACCAGGTCAATAACTTGTACTCAACAAAGAAGAGTATCTACATAAACAAATTAAAAAAGCAATGAAAACCATTCAAAATCCAGAAGTATTTCCTTTAACAGATTCACTGATAAAAATACAAGAGTATCAGGACTTGAAAATCTTGAATTTGACAAATGAAAATCAATGATTTATCTATACAAGTCTATAAATTTCTTGAAGTACACATTCAAAAATTCAATTATATCATATATTTGTGAATATTCACTCAACTGCTGTCAGAAATACACATCTCACATATCTAACAATCAGAAAGACAAAAATTAGAAGCATTATGTATGTATAACTCATTAAAACATCTCTAGAGATCTAATGTGTATCCAGGAGGAAACACAAAGGAGCATGGTAGTAAACTGATTTCTGTATGAAAAAGGAAACTTATTCCAGTAAGTAAATTTAATGTGGCCACAAAAGTTGAATCACTCCAAAGTTTTGTTGCATGCATGGCATGCTAAGCAAAAACCAGGCTGACATTAAGAACATTTACATACTTAACAGCAGTGTTTGGCTGATTCATCAACAAATAGAAAATATTTTGAATTTGCAAAACCATTAGATTGTATATTTATTTGAAATCCAATTTTAAAAAAATCATTTCCAACTGCAGAAAAACCCCAATAGCTGATTATGTTTTAAGAATAAAGGGCATCTTCACTGGTTTGCAAAACTTTTTGCTACAGCAAACCACAAAATAAGAGTTATTAGCTTATCATAATTGCAGACAGGTTTTAAAGTAAGGGGGTAATCCACTGTGGATCGCTGAAGGAAGTGTGACAAAGACTGTGAAATGAGCAGATGGATTTTATTTTAAACAAATTAGGCTCACTACCAGGAAAGTAACAAGGATTTCTCAGTTTCCAACTGCTGTGGGTTAACTTTCATTTATGACCCCTTCATTCTGCTTGTTAACTTTTTTAAACTGCCATTAAAATCAGTGCTCAAAGGAAAAACAGCATTTATTGTTTGCAGTTACAGGCTATCATCTCCATTTTCTATGTTAATGACAGAGTATACAAAAGGGATAATGATAACAGAATGTTTGATTGCTTAGTCTCCAGACTATGTGTTATTTCACCTCAAACTCATTTTTGGCAGAAAACAGGGTTTTGAAACAGGGTTTGAGAGATACCTTTGCTGTGAATATAGCAAAGGCAATCCTTGCCAAGCTGTACACAATAGAAATGTTGAGTTCCTTGCAGCATCTCTTCTATAAATCAACATAACCTTAAAAATATGGGCAAAATCACATGTGAAATTATAGGACAGGAAAAATCTCATAAGTCTATGTTTTACCTCAGAAGCCATCACAGAATTTTTTCTATGAAGAGTCAACTATACCAAACCAGGAATTCATAAACAATGAAAGTATGAGTATAGAATAATGTAGCTATCCTATATCTGAGTGCTTGCTTTAGTAAGGGAAATCATTACAGCTGACACTGCCCAATATAATTATGCAGCTATCCACTAAAATATTCAGATTTTCCTGTATACTGTATATCATTAACAGGCAACTAAATTCTTACTAATGCATAGTAGAGCATAGAGCCAGAAAGAACATGGACTGTTGTTCAGCTTCTCAGAGGGAACTGTGAGACCCAGATCCCCAGATCTAAGAAATATAAGGGGGAGGGGGGGCAAACCCCCAAACCCCACAGAAAACCCTGCTCAGATTTAAAAATGATAACTAGCATTTGTCCCCACAACAGACATTTTTTGGTATTCAGTTTTCTGAGCAGCACTTTTAGCCTCAAGGAAATAGAAATCCAGCTCTCCCAAGAATTAATGTACCATAGAAGCAGTAAGTTCTTGCATCTTCAACAACATTCTGCCCTCTGAAGACTATTATTCATTCTTCTGATTTCCCTTCATGTTTTCTTGTTATATTCAATTCATACTTTTTAAAGTAATGTCAGAAGAAAAAAAAAAAATCAATCAACAGAAAATAGTGAAAACCACAAACCAAACAAAAAAAACCCCAAGCCCACCCATGTGCTTATATATGTTCAAAACACACTTTTCACTGATTTAGAAAATGTTTCAGTGAGTGTTTGAGCTCTCCTATAGCTAAGCAGAAATCCTGGGTAAATTTCTCAGAAATGTCAGTAAGATAGACCCATAGGACAGATTTTTCAAGCACCCAGTTCTCACATGTCTGATTTCCCTAGCAAAATCTACCACACAGCACTAAGCACTTAAGTTGCAGTGGGACATTTGGGAGCATGTTGCTGAAAATGGGATTATCAAGTGCTTGGAAGCAGATCTTGAGCTACAGAAATAAAAGGTAATGGTAAATTTTGAGAACTGGCTGTGAGTTAATTCTCTTTCCCTCTTAGGATGAGATGAGTAGCTGTTTATGGACATCAAAGAAATGTCCACTTCCAGTTCAAACACACAACTGAAGGGTCCTTGAATAACTGCAGAAATATTTGAACTTTACAGAGAAACAGATGTCAGTGAACTCTCTGACTGAAATCTCATTCTAGGTGAATTGCGTAGATTGCATGTTAGATTACACCTAAAATTATGTGCTTCTATGTTCTCATTTCCCCTTGTCCTGCAGTGTGACTAGGTGTCCAAGGTGACTAATGGTGTCCTCGTTTGTATCAGCAATAGTGTGGCTAGCAAGACTAGGGCTGGGATTTTCCCTGTCCCTGGAAGGGCTTCACCTCAAATCCCGTGTTCTGTTTTAGGCCACTCACGACAATGACATGGAGGTGTATTCAGAGAAGGGCAAAGAAACTGGTGAAGGCTCTGGAGCACAAGTCTTTTAAGGAGTGGCTTAGGGAGCTGGGATTGTTTAGACTGGAGAAAAGGCTCAGGAGAGACTTCATCACTCTACAGCTCTCTGAAATGAAGTTGTAGCATGTTGGGTGTCACTTGGTCTCTCCTCTCAGCCACAGGACAAGAGGACACAGCTTCAAGCTGAGCCAGGGGAGGTTCAGGTTGGACTTCAGGAAGAATTTTCTCATGGATGAAGTTGTCAAGCATTGGAGCAGGCTGCCCAGGGAGGTGGTAGAGTCATCCATCCCAGAGGTATTCAAGAAATGACTGGATGCAGCACACAATGCTATGGTTTAGTTTACACATTATGTTCAGTCAGAGGTTGGACTAGATCATCTTGGAGGGCTTTTTTAACTGAAGTGGTTCTGTCCATGAATTTCTGTGCCATAACTCACCTGCATTCTGGTGTTTGTCAGGTTTAACTCTGAGTTACTTCACCTTCCCCATTATGTAATGAAGTATGTCTGTCTGGCCAGATAGAATGAATTGGCTGGAGTCTTACATGAACCTACATTCTCAAATTCTTTCTGTGTGCTTGTGGTAAGAGAAAACCAAAATCCTTCAAAGAGACAGCAGAGTTGGAGTCAGTCCACATTATCCAGTGAAGTGATTTAAGGAGTAAACACTTTATCAGTAGTGTGAAGTCAGAAGTCTGTACTCCTCCTTAGCCAAAAAACTTCAAAATCCACCTTTCTTAATTAATAGAATGGTGGAATTTCCCCATCAACTCAAAATTGCACCAATATAATAGAAAATATGAAAGACTATTTTAACTAGACTACATAATCCCATGGGATCCTAAGTGGGCCAGCCATTCCACAAAATTACAAACAAACAAAAAACTTTATCAGGAATTAAACACTAAACAAAAAATCAGTTTGTCAATCTGAGTTAAAGCTACTTGAGTAACTTAGAAGCTTCTGAAATTCTACTTGCATCACCAATGCAAAAATGTGACCCAAAAATTATGGTCAATCATTCATACATAGATTCTACATTGATGTTTACATTAAAAAATTACACTTGTTTTAACAGTCTGTGAAAATGATGTTCATTTAGTGGTCTCTCTTTCCTTTAAAAGAACAAAGGCCTTTGAAATGCCAAATGAGTTAGAAGGAATTAATGTAGATGAAAATTCTCTCTCAAGACACCAGTAGCATGTAGGCTAACATGGGGAACTACCATTGCTTGGATTTATAATCAAAAAGAAAATCTGACACACTGACAAATACATTGTGTGGAATGATATCATGACTTTCTGCGCAATTGATTTATGAAGGGTTATACCAAGTGCACATATACAAAATATACATATTAAAGCTGACAAAGGATTTTGTTCAGTTGAATTGGTATTACCACAAATCCCCTCTTCATCAGTTATTGTTTGCACTGACATCCAAAATGTCTTTTGTAAGGACTCCCTGCTTCTATCCAGAACTGGCATTTGCCAGAGTGCCATTGAGACATCTCTGAATACTGAAGGCCACCCAGCACACAAAGACTGTCCCAAAAGGCGCTAACCAAAGGAATCTTTTAGGACTGTATTTAGGTTGACCCCCCACAAAAAAAAGGAATTACCTATACAATAGTTACTGGTGCACTTCTCTTCCCCACATGGTTTCCCCAGTGCCTTTTCTGTTACTGCTGATCTTGGTTAGACTGTTTCTTCATTCAATGAGCAATTATTTCCACCCACTATTTTACACAGGGCTACAAGAACTTACAGAAGTTTTAAGCTTCACAAGTTTTACATCTTTTAGGTGATTGCGTAGACAGATATGCTAGAAGTTCAGCAAATCTATCTTTTCATTAAAAATTACATCTGCAAGTAGAATATGCTTTACTCTCTGACAAATGAAAAGGCTCACAATTTTATAAACATTAAGTGAAATCTGAAACAACAAATGGAGAGAGCTATTCATCCACAAGTATGGATGATGCATCCAGAAGCTTTCAGATGTATCCACTAATTTTCAGACCCAAGGCTTATGATGGGGGAAAAAAAGGAATTAATTTCTTAATTACAATCAAGAAATACATGTTACAAATATGATTAAATTCATGTACATAAATTTCTTATTCCATAACTGCTCTGACACACTGTACATTCTAGAAGCCAAGAAAACAAGGTATTTTATGATTATCCTGACACTATGATTTTGAACCTCCTGATTGACAAGTGTGATGTTGCCAGCAAGCCCTATGCCACAACATATAGCAGACCAATTACACTTGTGGGGTCTTTTTTAATTGATAGAGATGCATAAGAATACTTGCATTCTTGGCTCCTCTGATGTTGACCTCAGAGAACAGCAAAAGGATACCTATAAAGTAAAAGCTAAGGTGACAGCAGTTTGGCAAAAATCCGAAAGATTCTAATTAAAGCAATTTGCCAGAGCTGCTAAAGTCAATGATCACTGCCAGAACCAGATGTTCAGAGAAATTTCAATATGAAAAGTGTAAAAATCAAGTAATCTTGTAAATACTCTTGTTTTAAAACTTTTCCTTTTAAAATGGCATAGCACTTCCCAGTATTTCAGCGTAGCAAATACAGTTAATTTCTGAAAAGCCTGATGATTCTGCTTTTTGCCCCACCATGTCTGAAAGCAACATGACCAGCATCTAAACTTGTCTGTCATTTTCATACAGATACAAATTAACAACTAAGCAATCAACAAAGAAATATATGGATACATATCGATACAATGCTAATTTTAAATTTCTAGGAGACAGGATTATCCTGAATGGGTAATATTTTACATTCTGGATGGAATGTTAATACATTAAGGCTATTACAGTTTTAGATGCTATAATTTGGTTTCAATAGAATGGTCATGTAGATCAAAAAGAAAACCTGTGTCTCTTCAGACTAGAAACTTAGATAAAATTTGCCCCCAGATGAAAAATTCTTTATCCAATCAACACATCTGTCAGTCAAGCTTGTTTCTTCCTAGCTACATGTCTTTGAAAGAGCAGGGACATAGGCCATTGTCAAATGCTAGCAAAATGAGAAAGCAGCTCTTCTTCTGTCTGCCGGTTTGTGTAATCTAAATTAACTGTTTAAAGATATCCTTCTGTTCATCTGTACTCTCCATTAGCAACAGAAATTATAAACAAATTACAGAATGTAGGAAATATATGGCTCCCACCAGTGCAACAGCAAAGTTTGTTGTCTAGCACACAGTGGTAGAACACATTAGACTGAAAAAATAATAGTTAAATAAAGTGAACACATTCTGTCCTCATCCACTGCTCTTGAGTACACCAAGAAAACTTGAAGATGCATAGCTTTGGTAACTGGCTGCTTATCATGGCTCTTCACAGATGTCGCACAGTGATGCAACAATGGAAAGGACTCACTGATTGCTCAGCATGAATACATAGAGCCTACAGGCCTGCATAACATGGGACACTCAGGAAAATTAATTCTAATTAATTTGTAGAGTGGATTAGTTAAAAATCAAAATATTCCTTTGTCAATATTCGCACAAGAAATTAAGAAGCGATTTTAACTTAGTTTAGGTTAATTCACTTCACTTGCAACCCTGCAAGTATTTAACATCTTTAAGCAATCCCCTGTAAACTCACACTTTTGGTAATTTAGTTAAATTTACCTGAGTATCTAAGTATAGACAAGACTTTAAAAAGGAAATGGTCATTAACTACCACTTCTCTGTAACGCATGAAGGATGCAACTTCTCTAATCACAGACATCCTCATATAACAAATAGAGGCTCTGATGTACTTAGTTGAAATGTAGTCTCACATGAATTCTGTTCAGCTGGGGGGAAAAAAGGACAGGGAAGTCACTCCTCTTCTAGAGAAATGACCAAATGTATTATGATCAGGCACATATTACTGTATCTGCCAAAGAACATATATATGGGACATCAGAATAAACTGCACAGCTTTATGAAATGTTCAATTTTTATATTTACACTATAATTAGTACAAAACTGCCTTTAAGTTTTCTGTAGAACAAGACAATATCTACTGGACTTGATATCCTAGTATGTCAAATCAACTACTTTGAAGTATGATAAAGGAATCTAAGAACAGTTATAAAGAATAAGACACCATTTTCAAACTATACATAGTGTTTGCTCTTGCTTCTAAAAAGGTACTTATATCCCCAAAAGGTTTTTAATTTTAAATAAGCAGGGCAAGCAGGGAGGGGGCAAGGGGGAAGACTGGTTGTTGGTACTAAAGCCTTTACTGTAGTAAACTAAATATATTTACAATTTATACAAATGTTTGACCTTCAACAAAAATACAAAAACATATCACAAGATGCAAAACCAGGAAACAAGTTCATCTGAGACACTGCTGCTCTACCCAGGACAGAATGCAACTTGAACTGCAAGGAACAGAAAGGTATTTATCCCCCATATTCAGGCAATGAGAAAAAATTGCATGAGGTCACACAAAGAAAAAAATAAAAGGCTCCAACGTTCTTCAGTAGACTTGGCTTTTAAAAATTATGTCAAAAACCTAGGCTACATTTGTCCATCTTGCCTCTGTGTTCCATCTGGTCCACGTAGTCAATACTTAGTTGCTGGACGTTGCCTTCTATTTTGAAAAATCGGAGTAGTTTCATGGCAAGGTCTGGAACCTCAACACTTTTGTTCCTTTCAAAAATTCAAAACCTTTCTACTTCTACAAACAATTTTGGCCCAGTTCAACCTCTAAAAGAATATCCCCATCATATTTTTCAGTAGATAACTTCATAGACTGTAGCTTTTTTGTCTCCAGAGCCAGTGACTATGTACTTATCATCCACAGAGATGTCACAGCTAAGCACTGATGAAGATTCTTTGGACTAGAAGAAAAATAGAAATATATTACATGATTAAAAAAAAGTCTGTGTACCCTTATTCCATCATCTCATTTTAGGTAGATCACATATGTGAAGATAACTGAATCCATTCCTGGAACTCTGCATGTTTTTTTGTTTGTTTTTTTTTTTTTTTTTTTAATTAAAAGCAACATCATCCTCACCTGGAAGATACTGGCTCCATATGGAGTTCTCCATGCATTAAGAAGGTTATCTTTCCCAGTACTCACAAACCATTTACCTAGAATATAAACCAGAAGGATTACAGAAACATGAAAGAGACATGTGACAAAATTTTGGGTTTTCAATTCACATCAATGAAATCTGTTAACTAATTGCCCTTATAAAAGCTCTTACTACAAATCGACACAGTACTTTCGGTTACAATCAGTGTGGATGCTCAGCACGTTTGCAGTGTGTTACATACTAGGAAATCCCTAAACTTCACAACAGAAATAGCTTTTTACACATGAATCAATCCTCACAGCAGCCTCTAGACAAACAGATGGCTGTTTGTAGATAAGTGCATTTGAATTCATAGAGCAGAGCTATTTATGCATTACTTAAGAAACTGAGATGTAATAACTAATGACTATGAAATAACTAATCAGCAAAACATGAATTAAGTGCCCTGACCTCCAGTTCTATGTTCAGGGCAACTTACCACAGTAAGCAAACTTGAGTGACAATACACAGCTCTCATGAAGGTGCAGTTGATACTTGTCTGGTTTATTTACATGTAGCACTTCGACATTGCTGCTCTCCATTCCCACAGCTAGCCATTCACCAGTAGGACAATAACCAAGGGAAAATATCTGAAAATTATATCATATTTACACCTTTTAATTATTTTCCTAGGGATAATTTTTTCTGCAGTTAAAATTATGTGGGAAAGGGGGGTGGGGAAGAGAGAGTGAGAGAGATAAGGTTAAATTTACATAGTTCAATATTAAAAGTGCAGTTCAAAATTCAAGTAACTAAATAACCGATTTTTACATATTAACTTAGAAAAATAGGGAAAGAGTAGCGTCAGTCTATCATTTTCTTCTGTAATCTAAGCACATAAAAAAGCTTCAAAATATTGTGTTGAGTGCAGCCAAAAGGAAGCGAGGGAGTAATCTGCTAGTTCTACTGGGCTCAGTCTTACCTTTGATCCTATGGGTTTCCTTCCCACCCCACATATTGCCACAAGCTGTAGGAAAATCCAGTTACCTGTGATGTGAAGTCGTGCTGTTGTAGCTGTCTCCCTTCTCGCAAGTCCCAGGATCTGACAGTGTTATCCAAACCCCCTGTCCAGAGCTTGGTACCATCATTAGAAATGTCAATACAGCTGGCTCCATCTGTGTGGCCCTGGAATTGCCTGATAAAACAAACCAGATTGAATAATGATTTCCTGCCAGAGCTCAAGGTAAACAATGTTGTGGTGTTAGTTTTGGACTCTGTACATGTGTTATCTGTTCTGTGTCTGATGATGAGCAAGAAACAGCCTCTCACTGAGCATTAAATACCAGTATTTAAAAAAACATTTTCCATGTGCTAGAGAAATGATCTGCATCATAGCTAGCTGAATAAAGTAAAATATTTCCTATCAAGTTGTGAAAAAAGAAAACACAACAACAAAACCCCCAAAAAGCCCATACCCACTTGTAAGAATATTAAAGCCCAGTAACTACAGTTAAAAACCATTTAGGATAACTCAGATAAAATTGAAGCAGTCAGACAATTAAACCTCCAATTTCAGAAAACAGCTTCTGTATTTTTCTTTGGCTGCAAGTCAAGAAGATAAATAACAAGCAGATATACTAATAGAAATGGATCCAGATAGAGATTCAGATAGTTAAACACAAGCATTGCTGAGTCACAAAGTTGCATTCTCTGTGGCAGGAGATTAAAAAAATCTAAATGGAGCAGTTTTATAACCTTCTCATTAGCAAATCTCAGCTTTCAGCAACCAGAAGGTCATCTCAACTTTTTCTTAATCCTTTGGCAAAAGCATTCTGAAGCTCCTGCATTTTTCATCAGCAATTAGCTTTAGCAAAGTCCTGTGCCTCAGTGTGAAAGGTGGAGGGCGGGTGGGGAAAAGACAACTAGCTTCGTGAAGGAAGGGTATGAATCACCGAGAGCTGCCACAGAAAGGTCACACGGCATGTTTTGTTTAGTAGCTCTGGTCTCAAAATTCCATGTGCTATCAACCAGCAAGATCAGCGTGCAAGTGGTGGGAACACATACAGCAAACATTTAAAAAGCAAGACATTCACAGATGTGTATAGATGTTGCACAGTGCAACCTTACAGGCACTAAGCATGCACATGATAAAGTGAAAACTTTATGTAACTAAAATTGTATTCATTGACCTAAAGTTTAACAGAAAGTAAAATTTACATGCACATTAACATGACTCTCTGTATGTCATTTTCAGCTAATTATGGATATACAGGAAGTTTAACTGAAACACAGCGGTCTAAGCATATGCTTTAGTTTTTGTGTTCAGAGCTTTCAAGGTATCATGACCTTTCCAAATTACTCACTCTTCTCAAAATATTGTAAGCCATCACTACTTTGATAAGCCTAAACTAAATTTATCTTATAATAAGCCCCTCTGCTTTCCTAAAGAACTGAGAGGATCCACCCTTTCAACCACTTTCGTAAGATTAATTTTACTACTTATCCTTGCTAAATAGGAATTGAAAATACTCTTTTTCTACTTAACATGGCTTAAGACAAAGGAAAAGAGCAAACCTCAAACCTTCCCTAGAAGGCATGCTCAGTCCATACCAGTAACAAACCAGCAAGAACGCTGCTTGTAGAAACCTGCAGACCAATCCCAAATAATAGAGACCTGCAGGAGCTTTTACATTGACTACAGCAGGTTATGGACAAACCCTAAAAGATATCTTCCGAGACTAGGCTGAAACTACCAAAACTAGTTTCTGCCTGACTTGGGTGTAAACCACTCCCCTGAATAAGAGACACTATTTACTTTGCTGTTATAAACTCTATTTAGGGAGATAAATATTTATGTAGCTGTCCAAAGAGTAACTTCTATTAAAATTTTCTGTAAACAACAACTCACCTGACCAATGTCTGGTTATGCAGATCCCACACTGCAATGTTCCCATCACTGCAGCAGGAAAAGCACACCTTGGAGTCGGGGCTGATAGCCAGAGCATAGCAGGCAGGTGCTGAGGATGTCAGCTCTGCTTTTATACGAGGAGTTGGAGCTGCCAGGTCCCATATGGATAATGTGCTGGCTTCCCCGCCAACGATGAGGGTGCATCCATCGGGCAGCAATTTACAGGAGCGGATGTAGTTATCTCTGTTCTGTACAACACAAATCACCTCAGTTATGTGCCTGCCAGTAATGACCACTAATATAATTCTGACTGCATCAAAGTTTCAAGCAGTGTGGTACTTTTTCCATTACCAAAGCACTGAAGAGGAGCCAGCAGATCTTAAAAGGTTGGAAACACCTACTTCTCATCACTAATTAGAAACTGCAGCTGCAGAAATTAAAACTGCAGACTCCTGTTGCCACAGTCTACTCTCTTTCAAACGTGACAAATGGCAAGTTTTCTATCTCATTACGCAAAAATAGAGCCAAAGTAAGCTTGCTTTTCTGCAAATGTACTCCATCAGTGAAGGTACCAACAATAGAAATATTAAAGCAAATGACCTTTCATTTGGCATTTAACAGCCCTATATGAAAATGTCATTCTAGTCTCATGTGCTTCAGGTTTTTGAATTTTTCTTTCAAATACTATTTTTCATTCACAGTATTAAAGTTGAAAGATTAAGGATTCCTGTATTGGTCCTGTATTTATGTTGGTCCTTTGTTGTTCAACATTATTCTTATTGTACATATTGATCTCTCCTTCATGTTATTGTTGATGTTATTGTTGATTTGAGAGGTACTGTGGGGGAGTTAGTGACAGAACACCTTTCTACCTTTCCTTATTACAGCCTTGCTTGACTGGCAACAGTTTTTTTACAAAATTGATGATAAAGATCTGTAACTCAAGACAGAAAAAAACACTGCAAGAATTAGTTAACAGAATTCCTACTACGATATATTGTTTTAATTTGCAGCAAAGGAGCAGGAAGTAGGGAAGTGAAAATGTTGACTTAATCAGTCATTACTGCTTCCCGACTTAAATGAAGGCTCTTCATCCAGACAGATATACATGCCACAGAACAGAATACCTATTCAACTTCACTATTACTACTCAGCAATTACAAAATGATAGCAGTAAAGAAAGGATAAAAGGTAAAAAGCCCCACCACATTTAATTAGATCTACACTGAAGCTAGAATTTTCATTCACAATACATATTGCTGTGCTTGACAACATTGTCTTCTCAGTTAACACTGCACAGACCTCTATGCTGCTTCTAGTGAGAAGCATCTCTTATTGAGCCATTACTTTTTTTAAGTTACCTTTTCAGCTACCTATACTATTGCACCCAGTCCCTTTTGTACCCTGCACATGTGAAAATAACCACTCTATATATATAACTAGTGGATCATGAACAAAAATCATAGCAAAACTTTAAGTGACCTTTGGTACTGTGTCACATTATTCCAGTATGTGGCTGCTGTCATCTTACAGAAATGAGGTTTTCGCTCCTTGCATGCGTGAAAGACCTAGGAAGGTTCTCTGCAGCCCTGCATAAGACAAGCTATATTCCTTTTAAACTCACGCACAAAAGTCATCAGTATAACTAGAAAGGGAAAAAATACTGTGTTTTATTCAAAACATGACATACACATTCTATTCAGAAATCTGATCTAATCTTTTATTTGACCCTTAGTGATAATTATCACTAAATAAACCAGCACTATTCTCCATAACACTGTTATGTATTGAAAAAAAAAAAGGACACCAGGAAACAGATCTGCTATTTCCTTCTAATATGAACAAAATCCTAACAAGGACTTTTTTTGAGTCTCTGAGGAGCAGCTACCCTTGTGCATACATTCCTGTTCACCTACCAGGCAGTCCAGCTGAGAGACAGGGCTCTTGTTGCCAGGCTGACTGATGTCCCAAACCTTGACACACCCCTTCCCACCCGTGTACACGTGTCTCGTGGGGTTGCTGATGGTAACTGCACACACAACTTCCCCGTGGTTCAGGGTGTTGATCTGACGGGCATGGCGAGGGATTCCTGGACCGATGAGGGCATCAGGAGGGAAAGGAACTGGCTGCATCTGACCGTCTGCAGTAACGTGAAAGGAGTAGGCTCTTTTGGGGAAGGGAAAGAGAGAAGACAAAACAATTTTAAAAATCAGCCATTACAGAACTACAATGCAAGAAAAACACAGTATTTTTAATTTTAGTTCTTTGCCAATCATCTCGCAAAAATCAGAGCTACAGTGCCAAGTAATACAGGCAGGTGAAACCTTAGATGGAGACAAAGATTCACAATAGAAATTTTCAGCTTGACTCAGCTGAAATATTTGTGTAACGGGAAAGCAGGGTAAATTCCACCCTTAACTCTACAGACCAAGGTCATGGTTGCTATCCCTCAGCCCCTGGTTTCTAGCTAGCAGTTGCAAGTCTCATCACCACAAATACTACAGCAGCAGGCAGTAGTACCAGGCAGTACTCATCCTTCCATGAGGCTTGCACCTGTTGCCTTGTGGTACCACAAGACAAAGTTTTGCTTGATTCCTGCACCTCATTTGTAACATCACCACTGCCTGTGCTTATATACCCCTCTTTCCAGCTGGTAAGTAGTGCTTTAGAAAATAGAAACACCGAAAATAGAAACACAGAGTGGTTGCACACAGATTTCATCAGAAAGCTGGTATCATCTTCTCATAATTATGTTTTCTTAAATACGTACATTGAAAAACCTGAAAGGCTCAGTTTTCCAGATACTTTTGGCACTTCAGAAATACCTTTTATTTGTAGTCATTACATGATTTCCAGTTTGTGGAAACTGAGGGTTGAGGACGTGACATTCTAGCACTGAATAAAAACACTCCTCACGGAAAGTACATGAAATTATTTTTTCATGGTCACTGAAACATAAATCAGCTCTGCTCAAGGGCAAGGACACAAATCCCAAGTAATAAAGGTTTCAGGTGCGGGGGGGTTTTCTTTGTTTGCTTATTTTAACTACTAATGAAAATGCTACTGTAAAAGTCTGGCTTTTGCTATACTAGTGAGTTCCTTTTCTGTTACTTTTGTTGTAAGTGCATCCATAGTGCATGCTTTTGATGCTGTTGTTACATCAACAACATCCTTCAAGAGGCCAAAGTGGATAAAAAACACTGAGAGATGAGTACTCTTTTTTTGGTTTTTCCACTAATAAGATGCCATCTCCCTACTGAAACATTTATTTTTCTAATATATTCTTTTGTTTAGAACTTCCTTTTATTTTCCAAATCTTCTTTCTTCCTTGGAAATCTTCAATCACTGTAATTCAACTATTAATACTCCATCCATCTTCCAAGAACCCAACAATAGATATTTCTATTAAATATTCTCTCTTGAATAATAAGCTAGTATTTTCAAGGTATTTTATTACATGTTCCCAAGTATCACATAGTTTGAAATGAAGGATCAAGGAAGAGGCCTGGTTCTGGAACAGACATCACAAAGCAACTGAATCTGCTCTGCTCCTGGGCATAAGATATTCCTTTGAAAAACCATGAGGAGAGATGAAAGAACTCCATAGCTCTTTCATACAGAAACTAAGACTGGAAACAGTCAATCTATGCAATATCCCAGTCTTTTCTTAAGTGAAGGGCAAAAAATGGTTAACAGTAAATGCTCTTTAACAGAAGAGAAATGAATAGTACATATGTATGCAATTCCTGTACTCATTCATGTTTCATGGTTGGGCATATAAGCAGAAAGCTTACTCAGAGAGTACACAGAAATAGAGAACGGGCAAGTGCAAAAGATGACATCTTTTTTGGCACAGAAATGACAGGAATGGGAAATGTAAGGTAAGACAGGAAGTACAATGTTCACTCCCTTACATGTACACAAAGCGTACAGTATATAAAATGCATTTTGTCCCATAGGGACCTTTTTGTCTTTTTCTATGAAGAATTACAGTAATTATAAAGGCTTAACTGGAGACCCATTCCTTTCTGCAAAGAAGAAGAGAGACAAGATTGCAGGTAGGTCCTACAATAGGTCCTACAAATCCCTCCTTTGAATCCCAAAGTAGGTATTCACTAAACAGATCAGACACGGGACAGGAGAGAAAGCAGAACAGGAGTGGCAACAAGGCTGCTTGAGGCTGAACTGTGCAGGTTCATCTACAGAATCCAACAAAAGAGTCACAGCATTAAAACACTGAAAAGCTTTACCCCATCCTGGGCTCCAGATCAAAGTCAGTTGCAGAGTATTTGTTAGCAGTAAGAGTACACAGAACCATATAACTTTGAAGTTTCAGCCCACCGTTGCTTTTATCATGGACTGAAGCAAAACAATAAAGCACGTATTAGGCAATTTTTTCCAGCATGTCCAAGATTAATAATCTACTTGTCCATGACTTTTTTTTTAATTTGAAGGTCACAGCTTAAATGTTCTGTTCAATTCAAAATACCTAAATAATTAGTGTTTTGAAACGCTTAGGTGCACACACAGAGCTCCTCAGTTCTTGCTGAGATGGTGTGTGAGGAAGACAATAGAAACATTTTTCAAGTACTTCCTGTTTACTGTAGAACTGTAGTGATTCTTATGCTTTGAAACATCAGAGGCCTACCTACTGTATTTTTTAATCATGTAGAATTTTACCACTATGTCTATGTTTAAAGAGGGGCTATACTAATCATAGAAGCAGTCCTTCTTTTTTAGCATTTGCTTAGTTTGATGGCCTAACAACCAGAACATTTCTTACAAGCCAAGACAGCTTTTTCTACTGTGCAACTTATCTGCAAGCCACTGTAGAAAGAAATGGCTACACTTTGCCAAATCCCTCTGCCAAGACAAGCACAAAAAACAGTAAATGTTCCTGTTTGCTTTGAAATATGTCGCATGTAATGCTGACATCACCACTGCCAGCATACTTATGGTATGGTAGTCTTGTGACTCATCTCTGCTAGGTATTATGGTATAACTTTTGTTACACAATACCTTTTAACCTTGAAAAGGCTTGCATGGTTTGCCAGACTGACACTCCAGACACTCCTGGACAAGGAAAAGTGTCTGTCTCCAGAAGAATACAGGACCGGAGACAGCAGGAGTGCAAATGATTATTTGCAGCTCGAACACTGCAGTCTTTGGCTTCCTCTTCATCATGAAAGAGATCCTGCTACTTCTGGGGAGACTGTACTTACAGGTCCACACCTACTGAAGATTCAATTTTTAGTGCGCGAGACATATTCATAGGCCTCAATTCCCAAGATTACAAGAATTTTCATTATCTAACCTCATAGGAGTCAGCAACTAGCAAAATCTGGCAAATTCTTGAGTTCCCTAAATCTCAGGACTTAACAGGCATGACTCAACCACCCATTTTTCTTTTAGAACTGACCATGTAAGCCAGAAACTGCTGTTTAGTCTCAAGACTAGCACAGTTTTCTGTCTCACCCAGAGCATTCTGTCTGTATGAAAGATGGCTATCCTATCATTTATTCCATGATTATCCCTCTTTGGTCAAAGGAGAGTCCTTCCTTGTGTTGGGCTAACAACAAAAAAAGAAAATTATCTTCTAAAAATGCACTTAAAATATGCAATATAAAAATAAACTAAGTACATATCAACTAATACATATTAACAGAATATTACGACAAGAACAATTATAGGACAAACATCTGTGCCTTTTGCTTCGAAGAGTTCTGAGAAATAGTATACTTATATTATTCCTGAATAATGGAAATAGTCTTCTGAATTACTGCATCCAGGGACTTCTCTCACGTGTGGCAAAGCAGTACTGAGAACCCTCAGAATTCCTATGCACAGCAACATGGTTAAGTGATACTAATACAAACCAGTTTCTCAGCTTAACTTTCAAATTTCCAAATAAGTATACAGCAAGTAAGTATCATCTGACATACTGAGGTAGTCAGTATGTCAGATGATACTTACTTGCTGTATACTTGAGTAGTAGTGAATAATTAATTCACTACCCAAGAATATAGGAAATTTACTAAACCACCTGCCGGCTACTCTAAGTATTCAGATTGATGTACAAATGCACACAATTCCTGCCTACTAAAGTAAGGTCTTAAAAAAAAAAACCCTCAAAAACTTCCACTTCATCCGTTCAATTCAAGCAGACTTCTTTTACTAGCAGAACAGTACCCCCCACAGCAAAACACAAAAACAAAAAGTTCCTTCCATTCACAACTGCATTTTGCTTTCAGCTTTTCTTTGTACTCCAGCTAATTTTTAATTGTAGTTATTACAAAAAAACATGAATATCTGAGTGTGTTGTTTCATCATATAGAACAAAATGCCAAGAAACAAGGATAGACATGTTTGTACAGAAATGACTGAATTTTCATCTTCAAACATGTCACCAAATGATTCTATTTAGAGATAAATGGCAGGGATGCACACAGCCCTTAATCTCCTATAATACAGTAAAATTAGCCGTCCTTTACAATATCTGTCATGGTACATTCACTGTAAAAGTATGAAGATCTGAAGAACAGAAGAGAACTGAAATCATGCAATTCCAAAAGAGTATAGTATACCTCTCCACAAACACAGTGAAAAGTCAACTTATAAGTAGAAGGAGGAAGACTTAACATTTACGATGTAAAGTTTTCCTTTCCTACTAAAATTAGAAACATATATTTTCAGCTGCTTTCACTGCCCGGGAAAACATGCTGAGAAATACATTTGTTCTCAATACTAACATTAATTCAGAATTTTATACACCAAGGAACCAGTACTGTGGACATAAATCTGACCATGAATCTTGAAACTCTGTATTTAGTCCAAAATCCAGCTATTAGAAGGCATGGTTCACATAGACCAGAAATCCATAAGAATGTTATTTCAGCAGCTATAGAATACTAAAAGCCTAGTATTTGTTAGAAAGACTATGCAAAGGAAAAAAAAAAAAATTAGAACAACGCACCAAAAACTTACAGTCCAGGGCAAATTTAAAAGCATCAAAACAAAAGCACTCAGGACTCAGACACCACACGTTCATGTCCAAGTGGGTTTTTAACAGGCTACACATTTTTCTAACAAGAAGGTCATTAACAGACCTCAGAATATACAAGGCTTAAAAAACCTGGGTGCTATCAGAAGTGATTGTCCTTTAGAAAGAAGGGAGCATAATTTTCTCTTGGGTGAAAAAACAGTATAATCATAACCATTGATAAAAAATGTGCAGCCTAAAGCATACACATGAGTGGGGATTCAATAGTTCAATTCAAAAATTCTCTGTAGCACTTGCAACAAGACTCACTATAACTTCATATCTAATAAAACAAATCCAATGTGTCAGCATATTGGCAATCAAGAAAAAGGCTGACTTTGAAAATAAACAAAGCATACTCCACCAGTTTGCATGATTATATCTGCTCTCTACAGAAACTACAGGAGAAAAACCTGAAGTAGGTGAGATACTTGCAAATGCTGCAGGTAGCAGACAGCATCTAGGCAATCAAGACTAGAACATGAGATTGTTTTATAGCTGTCAATGGAAAGACAATTCCACAAGTTTATAGAAATTTTAGACTTGCTTCACTAAGATAAGCAAAGAAGTAATTTTAGAAGAAATGTACAAGTAACATGACCACAAAAACCCCCAAACATTGCAGAACAGATTAAATGAAGTGGTGACTAGGGAGTATGTATCGAAGTAGGCAATATATGAAGCAGTGTGAATAAAGTGGTAAAAACATTTAAAAAACCCAAGCAACCCCCACAGTTTCCCCCCACTCCTGATTAATTCAGCTAAATTACCAGGATACAAAGTAGAGCAGTATACATAGTGTTTTGAAATGGAAGTGCAATGTTCACTCCCTTACATGTACACAAAGCACACAGTATATCAAATGTATTTTGTCCCATGGGAACCTTTTTGTCTTTTTCTATGAAGAATTACAGTAATGATAAAGGCTTAACTAGAAACATTGCAGAACATATTAAATGAAGTGGTGACTAGGGAGTATGTATCAAAGTAGGCAATATATGAAGCAGTGTGAATAAAGTGGTAAAAACATTAATGTTTTTAACATGCTGTCCTTGAACAGTGTAACAAGTAGAACTCAGCCACAGAAAACTTCTGTGAACAAAATTTCTGAACAAAAATAGGTTTCACTAGATTACAATATAAAATATTGCTAAGCAATGAAATATGTTATTGAAAGCTTATTAACACACTTGTTTAGAAGAAAAACATAGAGCCACTCAATTATGTGATTTTCAAAAGCATTTAAGTATGCCAAATTGTATGACAGTCAGCAAGACTATGTCTGAGTTTTAAATACAAAGCCTGATCCTTACTGCATTAAATTTAAATACACCACATTTGATACACAACACCAACTCATTGAGCCCTCACTTCACTAATCTTGTCAACACACCACCAACTCTAAGTACAACCAAGATTTAACAGGTTTCTCACACTGTCAAAAGATAGCTAAGCCTGTTCCCAGAAGCATGGTGGATAAGCACAAAAACACATTCAGGATGGCTTTCCAAACTAAGTCTGCTGCTTCCCTATTGTTATAGGAAAAAATCAGAAGAAAACATACTTTTGTTTTGGCCTGTTATCTGGTATTCTGTCAAGGATGTTTGCAAGACTGACATTAGAAGGTATCACTAGTCCAAAATCAAAGCAAACAGAAATGCGTGAGTATATAATTTTCACCACAGCCTGTCTGACAACTTAGCATCCTAAAAGTAATAGTTTCTAAATGTTTCCTGAAACTGCAAAAGGAAAAATTAAATATAGATTGGTAAATAGACATTATGAAACATGAACATCCTGCACAGAAAGTCCAATGTGTTAAATAAGTTTCAAAATTATGTAAGTAGCTAGGTAGAGAAAAACTACTCTAATTGCAAGCTCCTGTTGAATGAGAAGTCAGGACTGACTGCCAAGTGTGAACAAAGAACAGGTTCTAAAAGAGTGTTGAAAAAACTGTTAGGAGTTCTCTCTGCCTCATTCTCTCCAGAAAAACAGCTGAGTCAAATTTGCTCTTTTAGTACCTACATAGACTACTTGTTCAGAAATATGTAAACATTAATTGTGTATTTTCAGAGGTCATACATGCTCATGAGTCTACTGCACTGGTTAAGTTCAGGGCCAATGGTCTACCAAAGCCAAATTACTGAAACATTTCATGTATGCTGCTGAACTTATTTTATTGAGACACTAATAAGTCACAGCATCACAGAACCATTTAATTTAATAACTGCTTCACCAATAACCAAAACTTTTAAATAAAAATACTTATTGTGGAACCTCTTCTACATCTATGCACCACCTGCTCCACAACTGCTTCATCATCCCTTTGCTCTCCAGCTGCACTCACACAAAAGTTCTAAATAGCTTGCTCCATTATGCAAAGTGTGTGTAATCTGTTGCTAAAGTAACTGCTCCAGATACCTCCTGTCATCAGTTGCAGACTCCCATGCCTGATAAAACAAGTGCCAGACAAGGAGTCTGCAAGTTTGCAATACACATTTATCCTGATGTAGTGCAAATTTTAGTTTCAACATATTTTTATCTAACACATTTTACCACTATTTACCGTTTAGTTTGTCATCCCCTTAACTTCCCCCGGAGAGAATGAAATAAAAAAAACCTTAACATATACCTTCAACAACTTGGAAATAGGTATATACATACCTGTTTTGGGGTATGACAACTACCATTTGAGAACTTTTATGCTGCAGGTTTTACCTAGAGAAGTCTAAAACATCCTCTTAAAAACAACCAGACAGCATCCCCTTTGAAAACCCTGTTCACTGACAAATATAACATTCCCTCTAAATATTGCAGAAGTTACCAAAATGTTAAAAGTTACTTACGGTTTTCCCCCAGGAATCCCTGCTAGATTTGGAGGGATTCCAGGTACTCTCATGTGAGGAGGAGGATCAAACCCAACCTGACAACAAAAAGTGAATTAATCTTACACTTGGAATTTCTCATCCATTTCTCAGCAAGTCTCTTTTCTCCACTCCCAAGATACTATGCATTTAACCAAAAGGTGGCTTTTACCCACAGTATCAGATAACTGCATGACCCTCAACTGGGGGGCAAAACCCTGACCTTTTCCCTGAGCATTCTTTTGATAGAAGCACTCATACGAAAGCAGAAAATAATTTATCATGCATTCACACACTGAGCATTACCCAGCAGTCCGGGTTAGCAGGGAGAGTCCTGTGTTAGCCCTGGAATCAGAGTCCATGTCAGCAACAAGCTATGCCAGTGCTTTTCACTCCTGAGAGAGCCAGCACGTACTCAGGCTGGCACAGTGTGGTGCTGGAAAGTAGCTCTGGGCCCCAGCTACAATCTCAATGCCTCCACAGCATTCTGTGTGGGCACAGCAGCTGAGAGATCTCTCAGACACATTGTGGGGTGCAAACAAGCTCATCCACAGCTTAAAAAAAAACAACATTCTCTTTATATACTGCAATTTCACTGAATTTTTATATCTTGACTATGTTTATCAAATAATCCAAGCAGAAAAAGTTGACCAAAAAGACTTAGTTTTTCTTCTGAACATTATACTCGAATAAACATTGTTATTGCTTTAAAAGGAGGGTGTAAGCTATTTAGAATTTGTACATTTTCACACAAAAGCCCTGTTTACCAGTTTGAAAAAAGTGGTCATAGAAACAGTAATGAGAAGTTGACAAGCATAAATCCAACTTTGCAAATTTACAAGTAGGTAAGTTTATGGCAACTTTCTGCATAGACAAAGCTCATGTTTACAGAGTCAGGACCCTAGGTTATTCTGTGTGACAGCCACTAGAACTAGCTACCAGGTTCCATTTACTTACTACACCCACAACTGCAACTATTCTAAACACACCTGATCTCAGAGCTCCAAAATAGGTACTGACCAATTTCTCAGGTTGATTTCCACAAAAAACCCCAAAAAACAGGTACAGAGACCCAGATAAAAAAAACTTTTACATGCTTCAAGATTAATTTGTTATGTCTATATGGAATACAAATGTGGTTCAGCAACCAAAAAGCAGATGTTCCCAGCTACAGTGAAATACTTTGTGTGTACCAAAACTCCTTTTCCATTTACAGCAGCGCAAAATAATTTTTTGGCCTTTATTCATCAGTTAAAGCCCTGATGAAGGTGAAGGACAAAGAAAACATACATTAATACATTGAAATTCTTTGTTTTCAAGGTGCAAATTTGTTTCTTCAGCCACACAGCAAAGTGAAGCATGCAGTGAAGCTGTCAAGCCTCTGGCACTGTTATGAGTTGGGAATTCTGCAGTGCTAAATGAAGCATGCAGCTTTTCTTAGTGAACCACAACTCACAGGACTGAGATTGCATGCAACGTATGGCCTACCATAGGAGATCTTCCATAGGCAACCACGGCAGCTGCAGCAGCAGCAGCACTCATCTGGGGTGACATATTGTGCAGACTGGCATAGGCTGCCCCTGGACTGGTTAACTCTCCATTCATGCCAGCGTGAGGTACCATTCCAAATGGAGCAGGGTACGGTCCTGGTACTGCCAATGGTGTCCGCAAACCTGCAGCTACAGAATCATGAAATTAAGTGGGTTTATTTATGTATTCCTGCATACAGGAAAGAAGCCCCTTTTTTTTCTCCCCTAAAATACTTTACCTTCCTCCCTCACACGCTGTCAAGAAACATTGCCATAATTTGTCAGTACCACCAGCTCTTTTCAGTGTAAATAAGATCTACTGAAGTCTGAACTTGCTGATTACTTCTAGCAATCTCTTCTAGCATTACCTATTTCCATTTCTGTAATATTCCCCTGTTTACATTAATCTCTTCTTTGCCAAATTAAGCAGTAAAGCTGACAGACATGGTTTACACAGCTCATGTCTGAAGCAACTGTGTGTACCAGCCTGAATAACAAAAGTAAACTTCCCCCGGCATTTGTCAAGCTGTGCACTGCAGCAAATATTAGTAGATTCAGACAAAGACTATAGAAGAGATTGCATGCAGAATAAGTACCAGAAACTTCTGAGAAGTCTTTTTATATTACACTCAGTCTCTGGATTATTTGTAAAAAAAGATAAAGACAAAAGTAAACAAAGAAGACTAAGAGACAGAAAGATATTCAAACTCCTGATAATCCAAACATCTGCTTCTCATCAAGCCCTCTCTTGATATCAAGAACAAAGCAATATATTTAGTTAGCAGTCACATGTGTAAAAAAAAGATTAATTCTGGAACCATAAAAAACCATGAGGTAATGCATTTACCAGCTTGGTTAACCAGAGGGTCCATTGTTGGAGGTTTGCCAAGGCCTGGACGGAGTCCTGGAGTTGCACTAGTGCCTGGGGTTGGCACATCACCTCGAGGAGTTGGTGTGCTGGATTTCAGAACAGGCGTGCTGGCTTTTTCATGCTGGTATCATTAAACAAATTAAATGAGTATTATTTTTAATCCAGGCCATATTATACAATTTATCACAACAGCAGCTGGGATGCTGGGCACCTACTACCTAGTCCCTCAGCCAATTTTCATAAATCCACACAATGCTGACAACATTAACTCGTGAGAGAGAAATGTTGACCTTTTTCATTGCTGCCAAAATTAAAATAAGAAACGTAGAAAGTTATTTTCCCTCTTCTACTGACATATAAAAAGGAATGCCTGAGCTAATTTTTTTCTTCAGGAAAATACAGTATGCATTACCAAACCACTTTAGTTTGAAATCATTAATATCTCAATTATTATTTGACACAGAAAATCTAACTGCAAAAACCAAAATACCACCATAGTTGAGTATAAAAAAAAAAAACATGACACAGAGAATCAGATCAAATTATTAGGGATACTACAAGAAAAAGTCTCCAAGGAATAGCAGCCTATTTAGAAGAGTTTAACAAAAAAGTCTGAAGAATTCTTAGTGATTTTTACATGCCATGGTGGTTTTACATGCCATGTAAAACCATAAGTTATTGCTTTCAAAAAAACCACCAAGCCAATGCTTAAGCAACTCTTGCTTCTTGTAATAAATTTGCAACTCATTTGACAGAAATGTAGGAAATGGAAGAAATCAAAACAAGGCAGAAAACACTGCTGAGGAAGAAAGCTCAATAATACTTTAAAGATCTGGAAAAACAGAAGGCAATTGCAGCCTCAAATGTTTAATGAGGGGTAATTTGTGCCACAAGTAGTTGCAGAAAAGTGGAGAGTCAGATTTTACAAGAAAGACTAGCTGGACCACTGACTGCTACCTACCAGACCCATTTCCTTGGATTTGAGGGAAGTGGAACTTCCTGAAGAAGCTGTAGATGCTGGGCTGCTGGAGGCATCCTTCTTCAGCAGGCGGGCTTTATCGATACCGTTTTCACGTGGTGAATGAGTGGGACTTGCCCTTGGGGAAGAAGGATCCTAGAAACAATGGGAAGGGAAGAACAGCATAGAACTGTGTCATAAACTGGTACACCAACACCACTAAGGAGTCTATGGGAGAAAAAAACAAAAAAAACCCCACCAAACTAGAAGAATTTAAACAGTAAGTGCAAATGACAAGACGTTTTGTTATCTTTGTAGAAAAAAAAACTGAAATCCTTTCATCAACCTAGAGAAGTACATGAAGTCATATAATAAGCAATCTGTTTTTATTGTACGCTACATGTAATCATAAATTGTTTTCAAGCACAGAGCTTGCAAAGCGTACCTGTGAACAAACTAAAGCAAGTGCAGCAAATGTGGTAAGAGTAAGGAAGACCAACATAAACTGCAGGAACTTGGCACAGGTTTTATCATGTACGTTCTCCATGCTCTGCTAGTTGCAATAAACATTTCAAAAATCTCTTAGAGGTCATAAAGACCTTGCTTATCTCTACCTTCAGAAGAAGAGGCAGACTCATGCCTTCAGAGATTTCACAGAGTATTTTGAGTTGGAAGAGACCCACAAGGATCATTGAGTCCAGCTCTTAAGTGGAATGGCTCATACAAGGATCTTTATATGCCATAATAGCTGCCACATTTTTGCTAAACACCATCTGTAATTGCCTTGCCACTTACATCAACAGAAAAAACTGAAATCACCTCTCAGGTGATTATTTTTCTCTGTTCCAGAGGCACTCTCTGCATTTACTTAAACTTGAAATAGCCAGCCCCATGAGTTACAATGCTATCAGAGCTCTGCAGGTTCTCCACGCTCCTCTGGCTCATAAGAATAGCACCAGGGAGAAATCACACCTCACAAAAGGGCAATAAGTCTGCTGACTGATTATTAAGCAGTTTCATTGTAAGCCAACCTTCTGAAAGAATTACTAAAATCACTAGTTGGACACCCATTTTTCTACTTGCCTGACATTGTTTGGGCACCTTGGGCTACTGAGGGCACTTCTCTCCCTACCAGCTTCTCTCCATTTCGTAGACCTGAAGAACCTCACTACCATATTCAGGCTTTCTAAATCTGTGTGTTATATGAAATAAAAGATGAAGAAAAGGGAGCACCCAGACCTTTACCTTGATGCCATTACCAAATCTCAGCCCTGGATTAAAAAAAAAAGTGTCTATAATCTTGTAAAAACATCTACAATCTTGTAAAATAACTTCATTCTAGAAAAACTGCATTTCTGGAAAATGTCTTTAACATAGGAGATTAAAATACAAGCAATTTTTAAGGTAATCTTTTAAATAACAACCCTACTATGAAATACAACATTAGATAATGTCTTCCTTTTTCATTCAAAGACAGGAGTTTGAAAACCTCAGCCTTCCACATGCAGCTCACCACAACCCTCTACACTACAGGGCAGCTGTGAAGTGTCAGATTGTTAACTGCAGAGAGAATAGACCTGGACAAAGCAGCAGAAGAAAAAACTGAGAAGGCAACCAGATAAATCTCAGAGGAAGACATAGTACTAATAAAAAGGAGAAGTTGTGAATATTTCAACATATCCACAGAGGATTATTTTTCTTTTAACAACTAAATGTACTTTTCCTTTCAGCTTTGGGCAAACATCAAAACTACAAAAATGAAAAAAGTTACCTCATTGGATACATCTACAACCAAGTTATCGTCACTCTTGTCCCCATCACTGTCCTATTAAAAATAAATAAATATAGTGTTCATTTCAATTAGTACAATAAGAGTCCAGACAGAAACATTATGTATCTACTCAGACATTTTTTGTTTTTCCTAAACAAAAAACAAACAGCCTTTCATTAAGTTATTAGCAGTAGGGACAATAATTAAAAAAGAAACACAACACCTTATTTCTGCTATAATAGTAAAACCCAAGTAAGGTAGAACTAGTTGAAGAATGGGGATCTCATCATCAGTCAGCAAGATGGTCCAAAACCCCTCCTTTAATACCACCATAAAGAGTGTTATTACTTCTAAAAGAGAAAGGTACTCTGTTCATACACTAAACTTGTGTTAATTTAGAGAAAGTACTGTTTGTGCATGCCTGGAAAAACACCAAAAAAGCCAGATCTCAGGAAAATAGAGCTTTTTGCCATGTTTGATGAATCCTCTTCCTTAAAGTGATAGTACCATTTTCCCCCTTTTTTCAGAAAGGCAAGTTTTGAAATCAAAAGTTCTGGGAAGAAAAAACTTCAGAAATTATAAGGAATTTCAACATTTCTGCCCAAGAAAAGCAAAATACTTGGATGTTCCTAAACAGATATGTTCTACTGCAGCTTGTCAAACTGCATTTTGACTGTTTCACTTAGACTGATGTTCACCTGAGCTGCTCTACTAATGATTGCTGTTACTGCAGTGCTTCCTGGTCCCTCTCTCCAACAGAGGCCAGGATGCCCCAGTAGGCACATTCAGATACCGAGGTCTAATGATTTCCACAGCACCCCAGAGTGTTTCAATCAGAAGGCAAGTCTTGACTCAAAATCAAACAAAGAAATGAATTGAATGTCAAAACTTCAAATTTTTGTGGGAAGAAGTTTGACATTTCCAATAAAAGTACTTTTAGTTAAAAAGCTTCTACACAAACAAATCAGACATACAAGATTGCTCAACTGTCCTCCATCTCTTGCTTTCAAAGTGTCTGAGCTTTCACACATAAAACTAAATACTTTCTCTCACTTCACGCCACAATGCTTTAAAAAAACAAAACCAAGCCACCCAAAACCAACCAACCAACCCAAAGAAACACCCACAAAAACTGAACTGAAAAATGCTCCCTAATCAACAAGTAGTTTCAATCCTTCCCTTCTGTTAACAGCTGAATCTTGCTCCAAGAAATAACATATGAGGGATATTAGGGATCCAAAAGCTACAGGTCCTACAACTCATTTATGTCCCTTTTGACAAAAGCAGTATTTCCTTGTTGCTACAAGGGATTAATCTAAAATGAGCTCAAAATCAGCAGATCTGTATTTGCTTAATTGGTGGACCTTCAAAAAACACGTATCTTCAATATTAGAATAAATCTGGAACTTTCCAATATCCTTGGATATTTTTTAACTTGATGCTGCCTTTAGCTGTAAAAATCCATTTCAAACGAACAGAGGGCAGAAACATTTAAAATGTGGATTAAAAACTGCTTCTACTGTGCAATAGCACCCTTCACATATCTTTATGGTAGAAACACAAGAAAAACAAGTAAGTTAAGCTTTTTCTTCCTTTTTATATCAAGCATAGCTTAAGAATGCTTAGTCTCCAAATATTAAAAATGAAAAATGCCAATAGAGTATCAAACCCCTAAAGTTGAGGGAGTAAGATGGGGAAGTTTGCCAAACCCTTCTGTAATCAAAACATTGTTATTAGAAAGGAAATACAACTTGTAAAGCCATTAGCAGCACTAAAATATCTAATAGCTGCTCAAAGACATTATCCAAGTGGAGAGAAATTAAAATTGCCCTACCAAATACTGAGAAAATAAAATGGCACCTAATTTTCTCTTGGGTTTCAGTAACCAAGAACTAATTAGTGATCTGAATCACATAAACCAGACAATTTGCCACATTATTGCTGTATCAAAGTGCAGTATGTTCTAATAGATTTGAATTTTGCATTTCAGTACTCTCTCACACCAGTCCTAGTTTCTTAGGCCTGTTTAAGTACCATTCTGTGTTTTGGCTGAGAATTTAGACTTCAAGTCAAAAGCCTATGTGAACCTTCTGATGTTCACTCACATTGTTGCACTGAAGTGTCTCTTTAAAACCAAGCAACAAGCAAGCTAGTTAAAAATGCAGAACACAAAACTCTGAACTTTCAACATTTCCATTTGCTTTCTGCTGAAATTGCCTTATCAGCCAGAAGTAAAATTCAGTAAGTTGGTACAACTTGACAGCACATGCAATTTGTAATGGTAATTATAACTCAGCATGGTAATAACTACTTATCATTAAAATTTACCAACTCCTCTCAATAACAAAATTCTCCATTTCTTACAAACCTGAAGTTTCTAGTGGAGTCCAGAAAGAATGTCACTCAACCTCTGAAAAATGCCCCAGAGCACAGTGAATCCCAAACAGCTACTCCCATTGAGGACTATTACTTCACAATATCCTAAACCACTGAGTCACTACTCTTCCCAAGATTTGAATCTGTGCCTCTCTGGCACATATATTCATGTACTATTTCATCTATAGGAAAGTTGCCTTGGTCTTCACAGCTCTTTTTCTCCTCATACAAGGACAGTATGTGCAAATAAATTAATCATTTCCTTGACACAGATTTGCTTACATAGTGGCTGGAATCCTTATCATCCACCTTTCTCTTTTTGATGTCATTGGCATATTCAGGGCCATTCCTGCGTTTATCTGTGCTTCGTAGACTGTCAGGGACCAACAGAGAATTACTCTGTAAAGACAAAAAAACAAGGTCAATCAAAGATTCCTTTTAGGATTCCTCCATATATTCCTAAAAATTCAAATTGATGTGATAGAAGTTTTAGAAACATGATACCTTCTTAAGTCTTTTAATTCAATTTAATTCAAAACAGAGTTTTAAATTAACAGGCAAACATATACAGCTCCACACATTCTAAGAAACTTGGCTTGTCATTGTTCAACTTATCAAAAGTTTAGTTCACTTGTCAGTCACTATCTATTTAACTAATTAATTCAACTGAATTTATTGTTTAGGAGAAGAAGGCTTGCAGTTTATTCACGAGCAAGTAACAACAATTTTATTATATTTTTAATGTTCAGATTACATATAATAAAAGAGATTTACTACACAATCTGATTGATCAGTCACTTTTAGAACATCATAAATAGATGAGGCTTTGATACCTACACCTGCAGGTATGGACAGATAAACAGCAGCTTGCCTTTAATGCCTGAAATAACAAGTATGTGCTGAATACGGTTATGCAGTAATCAATTGTTAGCTGGAGTTAACTCCAATTTGATTCCTTCAACAAATGGATTGCAAACAAAGATCAAATATTTTTACTTCCAGCATAACATTCACTACTAGTGTGAAATTAAGGCTAAAGTGTTGCTTAATCAGACTTGATCTGAAAAACTGAGGCCAACACAGGCACACAAAAGACAAAAGCAAAGACTAATCTTTTCCTCAAACTACATAGACTGCTTTCATTCATGCTAAGTTATGCTAAGTACAAACTGTTGACCCAAAGAGCATTTTAGACATTTTTCAGTCACATGACAATTTGATATGCCTGTGATTCCCGATTCCCATCTCCATCTCAGTTCCAGCTAAAGCATTAAAATGTGTTACAATGAGTTCTTTTAAGTGCAGGATTAGCATATGCAAGAGGGCAATTTGTTCACTGATGTGTTAATGCTGTGAACAATACTGAATGGGTTGAGAAAAAAATCTCCTTTCACAAAGACCTGGTAAGCCTAGATCCTAAAAGCCAAGTACATGCTTAGATAAATAAATATAGGCTCACATAAATATATAAGTAAACAGGAGTTTACATCCATACACGTATCTCTCTCAAGAGAGAAGTCTAATACCAACATGAACTTCGGTGTAAGCCCTCAAAGGACATATTTAGATCTACCCAAGAGACAGAGATATTTACTTTAATATATCATCAACTTATACAAATAGCCAGTGAACTGTGCACTGAATAGCTTCCCCTTTAAAACTTGAAGACATCAAGATAGTTTTGCTCAGACACAAATGTTTAGCCCCAAGAAGAAGGACAAGGAAACAGGGTACATAAGGCAATCTGAATCCTCTTTTTCCTAATTCAGAAGCTGCACTTTAAAGCCAACTCTAAGCTCTTTTATTCATGACTATTCAAGCTAAACAAATGCCAAAGGGCTTACATAAAGCATATAGGAGGGTCTATTGAAATTCAGTATAAAGAAGCTCAAAATAATGTCTTTACCGAAATGTTTTGTGGCTAAAAGGTGGGCTTGTTGGATCATTGAACTAATTGCCTTGACAAATACATTCGGAATTTAACCCCTTATCTCCTCCCAGATGCACACAAACTCAGGGATTCACTAGTCTGAAAATCATTAAAACTAATTTTCAACATTTAATGTTAAATCCATCATGCTTGTGGCAGTAGAAACATCTCAAGAAGCAGCAGAAATACCTTAAGAAGTAAAAACACCTTAAGAAGTTAAAATTTGACCAGAGGTACTTTCCTCTTAAGGAAGAAAGTCTTTTGGTTAAGAGATACTTTCCTTAATAAAAATAAAAAAAATACCTATTTTTCTACTGAAGAATTTAGATTAAAACAATTAAAGCAAATGCAGTAAAGAGAAAAAAGTCAGCTCCTCACTTTAATTTTAAAAAAATGTGTGAATAGCAGAAAGGTGGCAAAGAGGCAACACTTGGAAAAAATTTAGCAAACCTGCCATTTGGAGTTACAGCTTGCAAAATGTGACAACCCATAGGGATTACTACTATAGCTGATTTTTTTTCTTTTTTAATTTAGACTACCTAGACAATGCTGACAATATTTTATACTGTTTGTCTTGTAGAAATTCAAAATTGTGAAATATAACATAGGAAATCCCAGTTCCCACTGGGTCCTAAACACCAAACAAAGATTATTAGATTTGTTTTTTCTCCAAAAGACTGGTTTCTCACGCTAACATACAATTATATCACAAGCTTATTCTGCAAAACATATCCCCTAGGATCATAGTTACACCACTTTTCTATAACTTACCACATTAATTTAAACCACAGTTCTCTGTGATCAGAGCATCCATGATAGGAAGCTGTTGTAGAGCAGCTCATTTCCCAACAGCTACATCAGAAAATGCAAATAAGATTGTGCTCTTTTTATGGCAAAATCTATGAGTAAACTCAAAAATTAAAAAGTTCCTGCTTTTTTTCCCATAGAAGTTCAAGAAAGTTCTAACAACTGTGACTAAAACCAGGTAAAGAAAAAACAGTTTGCTACTGTAAACTACCACTATAATTCAAACTACCAAATAGATAAGATTTCATTCAACAATGTGAAAATATGAATATTTTACAATAGTGTAAATAGTAAATCCAGAACACTGAAGAACAAATTAAATAAATGAGAATACAGGAACTGGTAAAGAGATGATCATATATGCCTTGGGCTATTAATATCTCTTACCTTTGTAATGATAAGGTTCAGAGAACAGTGAGAACATACTAAAAGCCACCTTTCCTCATTTTAGCTCTGGTAGAGTTTATACTTGCTGTACATCCACTGTCAAACAGGGCCAGCAGAAGGCAGCAGCAACAGCCTCACAACATTAGAGTTTCCTTATTTTCTCTTTTGAAGAGTGATCTGTTTAGTTCTCCTAACTAGTTGTCTACTAACTTAGTTGTCTACTAACAACTGAATTATTTTCAAAAGTGGGACAAGAATTTTTAATTTGGTTGTAATTTTTTTAAAATAACTCTACAGAAATTTTCAGCTGGGATAGCTCTTCAATAATGATTCAGCTTATGCAAAAAGGGCAATAATGTGTGTGTGTGTATATATATATATATATATATATATATATATATATATATACACACACATGCAGTTTATATCCTAAAGAGAAACTGCATAGCATCAAATTTTATTTTGTCTTAATTTCAACAGATTAGATACATGACTGAGGATACTCCTTTCATACTTAAGAGTTCAGTTCATTAAGGATTACCAATGCAACATTTACAAATCATGAAGCTCAGATCAGAGGAAGTGGTCAAAATCAATTTAATGTGTTTTCCTATCAGAATTACCAGACTGTATAAATGCTGTACAACAGGCAACTTGTGATCTGGAAGCAACTCTGCTGCCAGCAAAAGTTAAATACTGAAACCACCAGAAGGCAAATGCGAAACAAAAACCTAGTCCTGATGCACAGTAAGAATGTAGGTTCCCTACAAGGAATATAATGCACATTATTCAAATGCACCTCTTTGACTGCCACACTGCTCCCCACAGGAACCACTTCCCAACCTCAACTATGTGTGCCAGAGGTACAGGCAGAGAGTACCTCATTTATCCCATTATCCCACTTATAATACAGCACAGACAATTCATACAGAATAGCACATACAGAACTGACAACTGACTTTATGCTGATCATTACATCAATTAAATAACAGTATTTACATTACATCTGTGCACATGGTTCAACTGCACCTGATCCCAATTAAGATGTTCTCTAGTGCTGGGCTCCTAAGTCCTCTGGCTTCCCTTTTCCCCAAAGATGTTGATGGCTTGCTCTGTGCTTGGCGATTCCCTGACTCGCTGTACATCCATCAGCCATCACAGCCAGTTACCACAGCTAACAACTTGGCTTGCCTGCTGTGCTCACTAGAGCCTCTGTGTTTATTTTATTTAACCATGCATGGGACCTCTGCCCTGCCACTGCACCACACACGAGTGCTATCTACAGATATGCACAAATGGACAGGAACAGGTACAATTCCTTGCTGAGCAGGCAAAACAGGATCAAGTCTAACAACTACACCCAAAACACCAATTGCTCCTTGTTAGGACTTACTGACAGGAATAGAGTAGATGCTGGAAGATGGACTTTAATATCCCCCAGACAGGCAAAAGAAGATTGCACTCAAAGCTATTCTGTTCCAGAATTATTAACTTCAATTTGTTCAATATGCTTACTGCAAACACGCATGTCAAAAACCCAAAAGCTGACTTATGAAGTCCGTAAGTTTTGTGTCAAATTACTCCTGACGGAAAGCTACTTGACCTCTCCTTTTTTTCAAATACCATTTTAATTTATATTGAGTTCACAATCAGAAGACATTAACAAGGAATAAGTTGATTTCAGTATTTTCAAGCTATTGTTTGTCAAAATCAAGGTATCCATAAAAATTTTTACCAGATCATCTCAACCCCATTGCCCTTTGTCATCTACCTTATGCTCCCTTCTATCAGCTACAAACTAAACTGCAACATAGCAACCCAGAGCTCTTATATATGAGCAATCTCTGGAGCCATTCTTTCTTCAAAAAGTCCAAGAAACATACTTGTGGTATGCTGATCAGTATGATAGACTTCCATATAACAACTTTTATGAATTTCTTTCCCCCATTAAAAGAATTAAAACACTAAACAAAACCAGCTTGCACATAATATCTTCAATAAAGGAGCACTCAGTTCTTCATGCCCAAGTTCTCCAAGACTGGGAGATGAAGAATAGGATACAGAGCTCAGGGCACAGAATATTTTCCAACTGTAGGAAAAGAGCATTTGCTTTACAAAACAATAGCAATATTTAGGCTTAACAATGAAGGCAAAAAAAATGCCTGGGAAAATTTATGAATATGTCCTAGGCTTAGAAAATAAGCTCAGTATTTTTCATGAGGACAAAAGATAAATACCAACTAATGTAAATCCTAAGCACACAATGAAGTAAGATTTCACTGTCTGAAAATTACTACTGTTACAACAGAGTGCATCAAAACATTTGCATTTCTGTGCTGTCCAAACAGGATACTAGAATAGCAGGAAGACAAGTGATAAATGAAAATGTGCAACGAGTTTGAAAACTGCTGCAAGCACATTTCCTAAAGAAAAAATGTGGATATCAAAGTTCTTTTATATTGATATCTCCCAAAGCCTCCAGATTCAGCTGCAAAACTTGCTTCCTTTGTCTGGCTTCACTACCTGTAGCCAGAATTTGCCACATTAGAAGGGATGCCTGCATTTGCACAATAACACGACCCAGTTTGGGACAGTTAAGAGACAAATCAGCCAAAACCCACCAGCCACTACCCACCAAGGCACACAATTTAAACCTGACAACACAGTTTTAGCATTCATGTAGGAAGTATACTATTATTACTAACTTACATGTTACTCATTACACAAATGAGTGTAATTTACAAAAAAACTTTTCTTCATTTTACTTTCTGGAACTTGAGCTAATATATAAAAGAAAAATGTCTTGCTAATTTAGATATAACAAAAGTAGTTAAAATGGTCAAAATAAAAAATAATGAAACCATGTTTGAATATTAATTTATAAATACAAGAATTTCACTCATTTTGGTGTATTTTTACACATACAATACATAAAAGCTCATTATTGCTTATCTAAGGAGACTTTAAAATAATAAATCCACATCTAATTTAAAAATTAATATGCTCCAATCTGTCACAGTACACTTTAACCCAAAGTTATGTCACAAAACCTCAATTTAAAACCCCATAGACAGGACCTAAATTTTAACTTTTTGAACTGACATTTCAAGCTTTTAGCTTTTACTGATAGTGCTTGAAGGTCATGCTAGACATATTTGATGGAAATCATACTGTAGAACTGCACAGTAATACCAAACATCATGGTGGATTCAGGTAACTTACAAACTGCCTGGGGTTTGGTGTCTTGGATGATGAAATCATGCCTGTCAGGATTTTTAGCAGCACCATTACTTTTAAAATGCTGTTCTGAAAATCAAATTGATTTTATCTTGATGATCCAGATGTTATAAAGTGATTTCAACCACACATAACAACCAAACAAACCTGTTGCTATGCCTTGTGTGCTTGGGACCCATATTCTATTATCCTTAAAACTGTATTGTACATTAAAAGAAAATTCCATTAAAAATATAAGAGAATTAGAGAAGTTTGAAGAGCCCATAATTCCCAGCTGATCATTTTAGTCATAGAGTTGAACTTAACTATCTCTTGAGTTATTCTTTCTTTGAAGGTGTCCTTTACTGTTAAGATTTTGATGTAACAATGTATTTAAGCAATTTTAAGCTCAAGTTCACCTGTATCCAGCTACTAAAGTTTAAGTTAGCTATGCAGTATTATCCTTACTGAGGACAAAAAGAAACCAGAATGACCATAGTGTATTATCCAAAACTCAGTGTATCCACATGGCAAAATTCCTTTATGATATAAAGACTCAGATTATTTAAAAGTTAATTACTGATAAAACCAGCATAAAAACACTCTGCTTCAGGTAATAAGCAAGCAATCAATCATCAGTTAGACATATGGATACAGAAGCAACTGCAGCAACAATTTTACATAGTTTAAGTAAAATTTACATCTATAGTAAACTAAGCAAGTGATCCTGCCACTTTCCCATAACCCAAAAGTGAGGTTTAATTTTTGACAGTTTTCCTTCCCTAGGCAAAAACTATTCTCAGCTACAAGATTAAGTCAGAGTCCAAATTTCACAATGCTAAGAACTTGATTTTAAATTCAAACCCTCGATCAAGATTACTTAAAATTAAAATTAATTAAACCAAACTACATGACGGACAGGGCAGGAAGCTGGGACTAGGGCAAGGACATGAAACATAACAATAAAATCAAAAACATAGAGCCACCACTAGCTGGGGATTCCTGCAGTCAACTAACAGCACTCAAAGAAGTATGTCCCACATTGAGCAAAAAGCCCTGAATAAGTCAGAGACTTAATAAAAACCCAGCTTAAAATTATTTCTGCAGATACACTGTCATTAATAACATTAAGAAAGCTGAAATGAATGGTTCTTGCTTAGTAATCTAAAACTAAAAGACTGCTGCAAAAAGATATGCAGATAGTTTTCAGTAAATAATTGTCAAGGAAGCCTTTTATATATATTAAATAAGCAGCAATAAAAGTCAGAAGTTTAGTACTGTACAACTATCTGTCAAATAATTTTTCCTTGTTCTTGTCCTTTGTAATTGAGAAAAGGAACAAAATAGAGCCCAAATTCACCTCTGTTTGTTCTGACATGAACAAACAGAATGAGCTCTGTCACTTGAATTAAGTTGCACTTGAATTAAGTTGCACCATCTCTAACAGATTAATACAGCAATATCACTTAAAACAAAACAGCATGAAAAGCAGCAAGTAGTTCTTTAGAGGGATTTTCAGAGAAGGCCAAATCTATTACAGCTTCTGTCTATAGGGAAAAAAGTATTACTGTAGGAGTTATACCTGAAGCATAAATTAAACATCAGTGACATTAGTAGGGCTTCAACAGATGCAGTTAAAAAAACCTCCTAGGGCCAAACACCATCATGACACATTTAAAATTCTCACAATTAATTTCTCACCTGTTCTCCAACTCTAACTCCTGAAAATCCTAGAGACTAAAAATGCTCTATTTGCAACGTCCTTTTTGATTTGCAGCTTTGTGCCCCCTTTCTGCCTTCAACAAGCAAACTAAAGTTCAAGTTTACCTAAAAGCATTCTGCTCAGAAACAAGACTCCTTCATACAGTCCATCAAACAGATGATCTGGTGTTCCACAAAACCAAGACATATCTTAACAGAAAACACATACACCTTGTATCATGAAAATAACTAAAAGGAAGACAAAACAGACAAACAGCACATGATCCGATTATCACATTATTGGAAATGGAAACATTAGCAGGAATGTTGGTACTTACTGTGCCTGGCTCTCTGTCTGCTCCCGCAGTAACCAAGAAATGGACAGACATGCCCGTTCAGACACAGAGGCAAGAACAGAAATAAAAAAGGGGGGAAAAAAATTAGAACACAAGCCACAAACAGTTTTAAAATGGCTTTTATTTATATAAGTCATTGCACATTCCTAATACAGTGATTTCCTGAAAATTACAGTATTTTGTAAACATGATTTACAGTTTAACCATACACAAAGCCTAGTTTTATTTCATGACAGAATAAATTATTTTCTTTTCAAAAATTAGTCAAGTGCAATTTTGCCCAATATTTAACTGAGTACTAGAATTTAAGCTTATGAAACTAAAGTAACAGATGCAATTATGTAAATCTTTTGTTTGAACACATTCACTTCAAAATTTAACTTCTTGTTCCCCCTACCTTCCCACCCACCCATTTAACAACATTACTTTGTTTGAAAAAAATCACCATTATGCAGTTTAACAATTTTCCACAATATGGTGCAGGCCACTGCTATTACAACTAAGCATTTACCAGGATGTCAAAAGGCCCTGCAAAGTATAGAGCAGGTGACACCTAGCGATCCCCTTTAAAATACTGAAAAATTCCAAGTTGAATTTTTCTTCAGTGGTTTATATGCAGACATTTTAAAGTTTGCCAACAGTTTTTTTTTCATTCTATGTAACTTGAATTCTTTAGAGATGCATATAATTTGCAGCAATGTGCAAATTTGACAATGTCCTAATCAGGCCTGCCATGCCTCTCACCTCTGTGGTGGTCTGCATCGTGATGCTTCTTGTCATCTTTTATTGCCAAGTGAGACTGCCCACCCAAAGCACTGGAGAGGGCAAGAAGGCCAGCACTGCTTCCAAGTGGAGGGATTCCTGGAGGCTGAAGTCCTGATGGATGCGGTGTTAGAGGCACTGGAGGTCCATGGCCATGGGAGAGATGCTGAGCCTGCAACTGCTGCTGCTGTTCCCAGTGGTATCATCATCCCCAGAAGAACAACGTACAGCAGACAGTTTGGGAAGGATAAGGCAGAAGTTTGGTTAATTATTGAGAATCTATAGTGAATTTTGACATTTATCTGTTTCGTCTTAATCTAGCCCCTCCCCTTTAACCCACTGCATTGTATCATGCTGTCTGAGGACAACTCTGCTCATAGCCCAGAAAAACTTATTTTGCAGCCTGACGCATAAGTTCAGCAATTATAAGTTGTTTTGGGCAGCTGCTGCCCACCACAGCCTCTCTGACAACAAAGAACAGCAGCAGAAGAATCAAACACCTTTCCCTTGCTAGAGAAAGCCCTATCAGTGCTCTGAAAAAAAAAATGTTCCAGCAGCAAGATTGGTTTAAACTCACATCCCTCTCTTTCCCCAGTTTGGAAACAGCAAGTATCTTTCTATCCTAAATATTAAAGAATGTAAAAAATACGATGAATTCCATATTTAGTAAAGTTTAATTTGTATTTTATTCTAGCCAAGGTTTTTAAGGGAAAGAAGGGAAATTATTCATGACTTAACGCTCTGTTTAGGAGCCAGCTTTGATCTGAAAATCCAGGTACTTTAGATAGCATGGAATTCTCAACAAGAAACATGGTATTAATGAATACATCCACCTCTTTTAAAAGGAGCTTGCAAGATCAAAATCATAATGAGTGGACACACAACCCTGTAACCAATCTGCTAAAATAATCCGTAAGTAATTTTAGAAACAGAGTTTTTACATTAGAATGTCTTCCCCATAGTTTAAATATTAAGATATTTTCTAGTTAAAGCTTCCATGGTTTTATTAATGTTTACCAAGTTCAGCTATCCATTTAATTTGCCTAAAATGCTTAGCACAGAGTTTTTTTTAGAAAATGAAGCTTCAAAAACACCTTTAGCTTAGTCATAGCTCCCATAATCTGCTCCAGATTAACAGGTATTCTGCCTCTCTCTCCTGCTTCCTTCTCAGTTTGTTTAGAAACAAGGTAAAAGAGAACTTATTATTCTTCTTCTTCTAATTTAATGTGTTTACAAAAGACAACATTTTGAAGGAAGCATTAGGAATCATTTTGATTTTAAAGTAGTTAACACAGTAGACCACTTTCTACAATATGAAACAGTTTTTGCTAGAGAAGCTTCACTTAACTGAAGAACTATCAGTAAGGAGCACTGTAAGGTCTGACAGGTCTGTAGAGGTTTGGTTTGGAGGTTTTGCCTGTTTTTTGAATACAGCCTCTAAAGAGCAATATGACATCCCTCTCCACACTGACTTTAACAAGACTTCAGTAGTTTCTAGCATATTTCCTCAAAACAGGTGATAACCTGATATTTTGGCTGTCTCTCTCAGAGATGGTAACTTAGTCACCTCCTTCCTCACTGACCACTTCAGCCAGGTCATTCATCTGCACTCTAGCTCTGAGGCAACTTCAATGAGCAGTACTGTGCAGCATTGTTGGCATCAGTCTAACTTGTCCCCAGCTGCACTATCACCCCACATTACCTAGTTTTATGCGCAACTGCCTAGGAATAAAAATTGATTTATTCCTTCCAAACTCATTTCATGGCAAAAAGGCTCCTCCCTTCTCCAGCAATAAATCCAAACTAGCTTCTTTTGCAGAGTGACTACAGGAAGGTTGAAACTGGGAGCAGGAGTTAAATTGTTTCCATTCTTGCCCCTACGATTTGGGAAGTGTAGGAGGATAACCCTTATTCATCTCTATCCTGCTTGGGTTTAATTAGCAAACAAGTTAACACACTTGATTTCAACAAGCACAAGTTAACATTTTAAGAAATGTCAGGGGCATGTTACCTACCATTTCTCTGGCTCTGGTTTGTAGCCTACATACCACACATTATGAAAGTCTGAGAAATGAGGAACAGATAAATGCTCTATAAAAGGTTCTTAAGCTGAGAGTGGAAGGGTTGGGTCCTGTGCTCTCTGGTGGTGTTGCACACAGATAGGGGGGAGCAATGGGCAAGGTGTGGTGTGAGAGCTGCAAGTGCATTGCAGAGCTGCCCTGCACATTTTTGTAGCTTTGCAAATGTTTAGTTACAGGCACGGTACACAAAGATCTGTAAATATGGCACTATATGAAACTGACTTAAAACTGAAATCCTGATCATGGTCTTTTAAGCCACCAAAGTTATGATCTGATTTCATGTTTATTATCTGATGTTCATTGCTGTTCAGGCCTTTAATATACTGATTTATTGCTTATGTGTTATTTATTCATAACAGGTTTGAAGTTCTCCCTAAGAGATGAAGGATCATTCATAAAGATGATCCTTTCCAGAAATTCATATTATTTTTATTTAAAAACCTTAATTTTTAAAAGCATATTGTATTATCCTTGTAGAAGGGATAAAAGGAATATGTGCTGCACACAAAGGAAGAAAATAAAGAATAGGGAGAGGGATAACAGCAATGTTCACCAGATGCATTTAGTAACTAAACATTTGCCATAGTAGATCCTACAAATAATTATGTTATGCATATAATCACTTTCCCATCACTTCAAAGACACTAATGCCTGCTCTGTAACCTTTTAAAGCTTAGCAGCAGTAAGATATAAAACGGAGTAGGCTGGCAGCAGTATCATGGTCTACTAGGCATGTTCATTAGCAGTTAATTAAAAACTAGACATCTGCCATAAGAAATGTGCTCAAAAAAGGATGAGTAACAGGTCTGTCTTAGTACCAATTATTATCATTACTTGCAGAGCAAAGGCTGTGTCCACTTTCAGAGGAAAGTGGGAAGGTAGAGAAGAGTGCAATGATGCATACTTAAGTGACTGCACTTAAGATAATTAGCCACAGCAGTGATTTTAAAAATATCTGTAGTTCACCCCCCATTTTGTTACAAATCCAGAAGTTCTTCATATTTGCAAAGGGAGAAAAGGAATTACAAACTCATATTACTGTACTGTTTAGATGTAGGTTCTATCACCTCAGTTTTTTATTTCCCAGTGTCTCCATAACTAAATGGTAAAGACCCAAAACTCGGCATATAAAAACAGCATTTTTGTCTCTGAGCAAGCACCTCCTAACAATTTTAAAGGTAGTACAGCTTTTTATCTCCCACATTTTAGGCAAAGTCCAGCTATGAAGAGATCTTTAATCAAGACTTAAAATGTGGAATTAGATTTTCAATCTCCGACAAAGACTTCCAAAGACAGAGTTAGTATGTCTCTGTGAAACAGAGCTCCTATAATTAAACAGTGATAGGTCTCCCTTAGGCTCCTTGCTCATAAAGACAGAGAACAAGCTCTTACAATCCCACTCCTCACTTTAAAGCAGCTCTGGTGAGGTCTCAAACACCTGATTTTACTTTGACACCTTTTTCACTTAAATATATGGTTTTTAATCCTTATCATTAAGCACTTAGAGCATTCTTCTGTTCTTAAACAGATGTATAATGTACTCTTCTGTATCTCTTGAAAAGCATTGAATTAAAAATTCAGATGTTACTGTAAATGAATGGTGGAAAAAAGGCTATGCTTTGTCCCAGACTACAAGAGCTGTCTTCTCTTGTGCTTTTTCTAAATAAACACTTGAAAAATAAACACAGAAAAATTTTTCCAAAATCTTATCAGCACTAGCATCAGTAATACTATCAACAGTTGCCTCCAATTTCCATAGAGGTGTTCTGAAAAAATATCTGGAAAACACAAGACATTTAGAGACCTAAAGTGTAAAGGATGCTATTTCATGTCAGCTTTTGTAAAATGGAAGAAATGTGATTTTGTTCAACTCAAGCAGACAAAAAGACATGAGAGAAAAACACATATTACTGGGTTCAGTTTCATTATCATATTCACTTCTTTTCCAAAGGAACATCTTCCAGTCTTTCATTTGCTTCCTTGAATTTCTTAGGGAAATGAGTGCCTGCATCAAATATCTGCAGCCACTAAACACAAGAGGGACACTGTCTGAGCACGTACAGGTAGTTGATCAAGGAATAACCTTTTCCCTCACTGTTTAGAAATATTCTTAAAACCAATATTTCAAATAAGGAAGTAACTCAAGACTATGCTCCTTTCACATCCCATCCCTCATCCTAAAAAAGCCAAAAGCTCTGTATGTACAATCCACTGTATGAGCAGTCAAATTTGGCAGGAGGAAACTCAACAGAGTTTCCAACTCTAAGCTGTTAAATAATCCTTACATTTAAATTTCTGTAAGGACTTTCTAAAGAGTATTTCAGCTATAGGGAAGAACATGTTTCAGGACAACAAACAAGCACTTGGAAGAATATATTCACATTCTTCTACAGAAGTGGACATGGGAAGAGTAAAAGATACCATCTACTTAAGGCTTCTGGCATGTCTTTGATATGGCCCCTCACAAAATTCTTGCCACTCAAAGAAGTTGTGCATTGAGGGATGGATTATTACATGGATGAGGAACTGGATGGATGACTGCATCTGAAGAGTCAACGAAACTTAACCCAAAGAGTCAATGGCTTCACACCTCTGTGGAAAATAGTAATGAGCTGAGTCCCTCAGGAGCCAAAAATGTGACCAACACTACTCAATACCTTCATCAATAACACAGGAAATGGGACTGAAAAAACTGTGCCTTCTGCAAGTTTGCAGATGACACCAAGCCATGCAGTGCAATTGATTCACTTAAGGGAAGGGGTGACATCAGGAAGGACTTTGACAGGCCCAAGAAGTGGGACCATCTTATGAGGTTCTCAAAAGGTTCCACAAGGCCAAATACAATGTCTGGCACTGACCTGTGACAATTCCTAGACTGGGGGAATGAAGGGCTTGGGAATGGCCCTGCTGAAAAGGACTGGCAGGGGCTAGAAGATAAATCATTGGATTACTGCATCTACAGCCCAGAAAGCAAACTGTATCCTGGGCTGCATAAAAAGAATTTGGCCAGCAGGTCAAAGGAAGTGGTTCTGTTCCTCTTCTTCCTTCTACATCATGAGATGCTTACTGGAGTACCATGCCCTGCTCTGGGGTCTATAGTGCAAGAAAGACATTAACGGGCTACAGCAGGTTCAAAGAAGGCCCACAAAAATGATCTGAGAGGGCTGGAACACCTTTCCTAAGAAAAAAATACAAAGTTGGGCTTGTTCAGCCTGAAGGCTCCAGGAACACCTTACTGATATCTTTAGATACAAAGTGTGTCTGTAAGAAAACGGAAAGAGACTTTTTTCCAGAGCCTGTAGCTACAGAACAAGAGGCTGTGGTTTTACACTGAAAGGTGGTAAGTTTTCATTGGACACAATCACAAACCTTTATGTTGTGGGTGGTGAGCCACTGGATGCCCCATCCCTGGAAGTGCTCATAGTCAAGTTTAGATGGGATTTTGAGCAACCTGTCTTGTGAAAGGTGTTCCTGTCCCAATGGCAGAGGGGTTTGGTTTGATCCTTGAATGTTTCTTCCAATCCAAACCTTTCTATCATAGGTAAACAGATTTATTTATGAAACACCAAATATGCATCGCTTACTGCTCCATTTCTCAATTTTGCTTTGGCAGCAGCTGTCATGTTTCCTTCTTGATGCTTCTACATGTTTATTTTTCCTTGATAATATCACAAACAAAGTGTGTTAATAGTCCCCACAAGACACTTCCTTCTGACCTATTTCAGCCCTAATCTTCAGTACCACTGCAGCAATTTACAAAACGAAGGTCTGAGTTTGCTTTCTTTTGCTGACTGTACACAACTGTGAAGAGTGGCTGATACACCAGACAGCTGAGATCACATTCACAGACAACTCAACAGGCTGGAAAAATGGACTCACAGGAATCTCACAGTATTCAACAAGGGCAAGTGCAATATCCTACATCAGGAGGAACAATACCATAAATTCACTTATGTTGGGATCCACACAGCTAGAAAGCAGCTTTGCAGAAAAGGTCCTTCCATACCAAATTGTGCATGAGTCAGCAGCAATGTTCCCTTGTGGAAAAGCAGGTGAATCTTGGGCTGCATCAGACAAAGCATTGGAGCAGGTCTAGAGAGGGGATCCTTCTTTACTTTTCACTGTGGAAACTACAGCTGGATTACCATGTCCTGTTCTGGGTTTCTCCTTACATGAGATATGAACAAAACAGAGAGCATCCAACAATCTAAGTGGTCTCAGGTCTCTCAGCCCCTCCTCATATGACATACCCCAGTCCCTTACCTTTATAGCCCATCACCAATGATGACCTGATGAAAGGCAAGAGGCAAGACTAACACATGGGAGTTCTTCTTGAACATTAGAACACACTCATTTTTGACTGAGCCCTTGCACAGGCTACCCAGGGAGCTTTGGAGTTTCCATCTTTGAACACATTCAAAAGCTGTATGGACATGGTCCTGCATAACTGGTCCTCGGTGGTCCTGTTTGAGCAGGGGCAAGTAGGTCAGATGACTTCCAGTGGTCTCTTCCAACCTTACCAATTTTATGATTTGCAGACTGCAGAATCACAGAACACCTGAGGCTTCAAGGGACCACAGGGGGACATCTGGTCCAGCCTCCCTACTCAAGCCAGGTCATCCCAGAACATGTGGCAAAGGATTGTGTCCATGTAGTCCATGTAGCTCTCCAGTGAGAGAGACTCCAAAACCTCTCTGGACAATCTGTTCCAGCACTAGGTCACCCACAAAGTAAAAAAGTTCTTCCTCATATTCAAATTGAACTTCCATGGCATCAGTTTGTGACAGTGGCCTCTTGTCCTATTGCTCAGCACCACCGAGCAGGGCCTGGATCCATCCACAGACACTCTCCCTTCAGATAGGAATAGACTGTGATAAGGACATCACAGTCATCTCAGTCATCTCTTCCCAAGGCCGAACAGGCCCAAGTTTGTAAGCCTTTCTTCATAAGTGAGATGGTTCAGTTCCTTAATCAACTTTGTAGCCCCCTGCTAGTGACAGGCCTGCCACTAGACCATGTGCCAATTCTCACTGCTTACTGTTGTCTCCCTGTTTAAACAAGTTTTATAAAAGTGAATCAGATACTACTATAATTTCTTAATTTTCCAACTACTTCCTTTGAAATATTTGTTTATTTTGGTCCATCTGGTTTCCTTGCTTCCTTGTCTTCTAAATCCTTTATTCTGACAGGAAGAAAACCACACTCTGCAACAGTAAACAAACTCTAAAGTGCCCACCATTGCATGTCTAGCTCATGAACCAAGAATGTGAGTTAGTAGAAGTTGTTTGAAAACTATCCTTATGTGTACAAGCCACAGTGCCTAATGTGGGAAGAGAATGTCCCTTCAGAAACAAAGAACAGTGTCTTCAGCAAGTCTCTTCCATCTATAAACCACATGAAATGTCATTGTGCTACAGAAATTTAAGTCCATAAAAGGACAACATTGGCAAAAGCTAGTCAAAGCCGTATATTTCACACATATAGAATTTGTGTGTCAGTGGCATGATTATTTAAAGGCCCAACTATCTCATGGGTAAAATCCTGTCCATTTTTCATGCTTTATTAAAGGAAATGTACAGGTTAGTATCTTAGGGTCTTCACACTGATTTTCCACTCCCACAGAAAAGCCAAATGACACCCACAATTTAGTGGGAAGAGAATTTATGTCAGAAAGCAAATATCCAAGTCAGAAAGAAGATGTAAGTTAACTCAAGTCTTAAATTTCTGAACAGAAAACTCTTCAAAATTTTTCCTATTTCCTGTTTTCACTTGTTCAGACAATGCAAACCACACTAATAAATATCAATTCCACAACAACATTTTTAAGCAGTAAAGGGTTGCATAAATTGCCTCTCATAAAACCGAAAAGTGATGTTATACAGGGATAAAGGCAGCTTGCACATACATTCCCCAAACAGCCATTTTCCCACAAATAATTTCAGTTCTAAGGTAAGAAATAAGACAGATAAGCTGTATTTCAGTGCTCCACTGTAAGTACAGTAAGCTCTTGTGTCACTTTAACTATTAAAATAAAAAAATAAGATCTAGAAGGTCCAGCAAAACGCTCAAAGTAGTCCATGAACCGACTTCAAAACAACATGAAGCCTGACTGGAAGCATGTACCCCAAGGTTCAAAATGACTCCACTATTGTTTAACTTGCTTATCAGTGACTCAGACAAAGGGACAGATGCCTCCTCAGCAAATGTGTCACTGATGACACAGAGCTGGAGCAGTGGCCATACCCCAGAGTAGAGTCTTTCAGAAGGGCCTCAAAAGGGTGGAGACACGGGCAGAGAGGAATCTTCTGAAACTCAACAAGGGCAAACACAGGGTTCTGCACTGGGGAGGAATCACCCCAAGCACCAGCACAGTGCTGGAAAGCAGCTCTGTGGAGAAGGACCTGGGGGGGTCTGCTGTCCATGAGCCAGCAGTGTGTCCTGGTAGCCAAGAAGGCCAATGGTGTCCTGGGGTGCTTTGGGAAGAGCAGTGCCAGCAGGACAAGGGAAGTAATCCAGCCCCTCTATTCAGCCCTAGTGAAGCCTTCACCTGGCGAAGTTATTAAGGTGATTAGGGAAATGGAACACTTCTCATATAAGGAAAGGCTGAGAGAGGCCTCAAGAAGAGGTGACAGATGGGTAGTTATGTGTCTGGCAGTATCTCACGGGAGGGTGTCAATGGATGGGTCCAGGCTCTGCTCAGAGGTGCTGAGCAATAGGACAAAAGGCAATGGGCACAAACTGATGCACATGAAGCTCCACTTGAACACAAGGAAGAACTTCTTTACTGTGCAGGTGACCGAGCACTGGCACAGATTGCCAAGAAAGGTTTTGGAGTCTCCCTCAAGGGAGAGATTCAAGAACCATCTGGACACAGTACTGTGCCATGTGCTCTAGGATGACCTGGCTTGAGTAGGGAGGTTGGACCAGATGTCTCCCTGTGGTCCCTTCCAACCTTACCCATTCTTGGATTCTGATTCTGTATATATGTATTCTTTGGCTTGCATTCTGAAATATTTTCTACTTTTATGAGAAATTTTGAGTTTTTTCAACATAAAGAGAATAAAATTCTTTCAACACCAGAAAGGCTTGGGCTGCTCTTAATTACATGGCCAGTACCAGTATATACACAGTACTTTTGCTGAATCACAGGATCCCACTCTTAAATTTAAAGTATGTAGTTAGTTTTACACCTACAGAACTAGGAAACAGGTCCTCAACGCTTCCCAATGTAATTCAAAAAGCATTTTGAAATTAATATTCAAGGGTAATTTATTTATCATTGATTCTTTTCCACATTACCACTATATATCGCAAGGGAGAAATGACTCTTATCTTTCCCTTTGTTGCTCAAATCTGAGCCGCAGCTCTTATCATCTCTGGGCCTTCCTGTCTTACTGTAAACAGCTAGGTTTCACTGCCTTTCCTCCTGGCATCTTCAAGGGCAAGCCCAGGCACCAGAATTAGAAAGATAAGAGATAATACACTTCAGATCACTTTTGTAAACAGTAAATGACAGGTGTGGGTGGCCTCACCCAAATGATTCTCCACCACACCCACTGAATAAGCCCATCGGCTATTCTTCCACTAAAGTGACCAGCAATGAACTATTTAACAGATTTTTAGTGATAATTCTTAAATGGCAGGATTTCCCATTATCATAGAGGGAATAATCATATAGCACTGCCAGCAGGACTGGCGTTTTCACCTGAGTAGGTCTGCACTAGCAGCCTCTCTAGGCTGGGGAGCCTCTGTGGATCATCCCACTGCATACAGGGAGAGCCCTGCAGCAAGGATGCAGGGCATTGCCAGCAGATGGAATTCTTCCAGTCCAGTGACATCTTCTCCCCAAGGTGCATTAACACTGCCCCTACCATAGCTGCACCCACACAAAGGCTTTTGCCGATAGAAAAGGGTTTTCTTCCTTCCCCTGGGCTTTTAGGCAATGCAAGTCCACCTAAAACTGTAGGTTGTACCACGGGCAGTGCAGACCCACTGAAGCATGAGTAGAGCAATACAACAAGCAGCCCACAAACTAAAGAAGCCCTTTTTTTATGTATGTACAAACACACCATACTTTATATGACATATACACAATATTTTACATCTTAATGTATCACTAACATATTGCTACATACATCTTTTATTATATATTACATGTACTGTTCTGTGTATGTTACATACATATATTGAGTGTTTATGCTTCTATGTAAAAATGTAGCTCTTCAGTGCGTTTGAACATATAAAAAAATGTGTATTGCAGGGCTCATTTAAGATTAATACCTGTCTCAAATACTTCATAGCAAAAGAAACCTCAAAAAACCAAACAGAACTGAATCAGAAGACCATGTTTTTAAGGCTCCTTGTATTAATTATGTTATTTACCTTGTTTTTAACTTAGTTAAAATCTTGTTGTTGGTTTTTTTTCATTTCTTTGGCTGAATTCTGAAGAAATAAGGGATAAACAGCTAAGCCAAAGGCAACGAGGAGAGAAGGACTGCCACAATGGAAGAGCCAGACAAGCCTTTGTAAAAAACAGATGCCACAGGACAGGAAGGGTAGAGTCAGAGTCACCACAGAAAAAAATGATCCTTGCTTGGGAAAACATGTCTCCACCAAAGGACTTCCCAGACTCTAAGAGAAAGAAATAAATTCAGAACCGCAGTCTAAAAGTGGCAGAAATGACCTTAAAATCTCCTGGTCCAGACAAGACAAAGGCTGGTTTTCTGAAAACATTCATGTTCCTGTATCACTGTCAGTGTAAGTCAGTTCAAGAACAAAGCTCTTCTTTAATTTTAGACAAGTACACGTTGCCTTCTCTGAAGGCTCAGATGCAAGCCTGAAGTCTCTAGAATGAAGCTGTCAGCACCACTGCTTCTGCTCTGCAGAAACTGCCAGCACATTTCATTTCTGCGGCAATCATAAATTCCTCCTATTACTCACCTTCTAACCTCAAATCTAGTATTTGCCTTTTTAGCTACTGTTAGCATACCACCACCATCCAACAACACTTCAAAAGCATGCTCCTACTGCACAGTTGCCAAAAACAACTAGTTCAAGCATGCACCAATTTGGAAATTACTTACAGATATTGCTCTAGAGGGTTTTATTACTGACGTATGATTATCTTAAAAAGTATTTATTTTCCTTTCAGGCACTTTTAGTCTCCAGAAATTTAACTCTTCCTGAACATGACAGAAATTATTAAGTAGCAAGGCTTTTTGTAAATTAAAATCCACAAGGTAAATAGAGGATTTGAAATTATACTTACTATCCTTTTGTCCCAGCTACTACTAACTACAAAAACAGAGACAATAACAAATTAAAAATATGACAGTCATGAGAAAAGTAGCACACCAATCTTTATTTAGTGTTCCAAGCCAAGACCAGAAACTTGTATGTTTTCTCTTCATTCCACAACAACTTTGACACACAAAACAATTACTTCTGAACAGGCATCTAAGCACTTTTGCTAATTCTTGCTTTTACTTACTAACTATTGCTGCTTGTAAGTACTCAGTCTGAAAAGCCAGTTAGCCAGCACCTTTATAAATAGTATGAGGTACTGTTTCAGGCAGTTGAGTATTAATTTCAGGCAATTAACTGTTATACAAGATAATGACCTTGGTAGTTCAGCAAGTACTCTGAAAATTCCAAAATAATGCAGTTACTAGATAGCAGAAATTCTGGAATTGAAACAAACTCTTATGCATATTGAAGAGTTACTGTGGAAAAATCATATCTTTGTCATGCCTTTACTATCTCCTAAAGTTATCCTAACTGCCTATTCTAGCCTCTCTGTAATCAAGAATAAGGAAAGCAAGCTTCTTGTCTAGTCCTCCCACAGCCCCTATCTCAAGTCTGTCTTGCTCTTCTTCCATGAAAAACACAGCAAGCAGGTTGCTATTTTCTTGTACAAGTCCAATGTCTAACATTTACAGTACTTGTGTCCTTCCTCCACCTGCATCTTTGTCTGCACCTTCCTGCTCTCAAGTGACCCCACTGTTGACACTGACACTTAGTCAGAGGTGCATTTTGCCTGTGCAGTCCACATCACTCCCATCCACGCAGTGGCAATTAGTTCACCTCAGTTTATCAGTGTTTTCTTCTCAAAAATCTGTATGTTTCATTCTTAGCACCACTTTTACTGCAAAGCAGGTCAACCTGCAGCTCTACATTGTTCAACATACTAAGTCCCAACAACTTTCTCTACTCCTACTCACGCTGGGATGGGCCAGCTCCATGAACAGAACCATCCTTTGTCCTTACTCAACTAACTTCTTTACATTTCATTTCTCCTCACGCACAGTCCAAGCTGAATTTTTCTTTTGTCTGCACCAACCAGAGTTCAGCTCTCCCACCCAACTCCTTCCTCCTCCCAACCTATCACATTTCCAACTACTTTCCAGACAAGTACTAAATGTTACATCATATTTTATCTCAGCCTACTGACTCTTTATCTACTCCAATTCCCCCACATATCTCACTAAGTATGAAAGCAAAGCAGACATTTTTAAGAGAGAAAAATTATGTACATCTCTTAATTTTGTCTCCTTTTACTTAAAAACTTCATTTTTATGAATATTATCCACTTTAACACTATTTTCAAAGCATGTAAGCTATTCTGCTTATACACTTGAATCAAGAGAGGTTAGTTAAATCACTTTCTAGAGGAAGTAATACTTTCCTCTAGGATTATATAACTTACCCCCTGTGCCAATTACATTTATGAATACATACGCATAGTGCTCCAACCACATTCTGCAAATTCTTTCAACTGCACTATTCCAGCACTTGTATACAACTTCAGTCCCTTATATTTCACCAAAACCATTCTTTCTAAACCAGCCTAAACAGAATCATTTGGAGCCAAGTACACAAAATGAATCAATCAACTCTCCAATATCAAATCCTTCTATCTAACCCTTCCTGAAACCACATGTTCCAATTAGACTTTCTTTTTTTCACTATTATCACACACACATTTTACCACCAAAATTACTTCACCTCTGCTGAGAAACAGACCAGTTTTGAGATCTACAGCATTCAAAGTGTACACAACACCCACTCAATAAGAAGGAATCTAGCAAGTGGTACCAACACACATTTGGTACCCCCTATGTTATCCCATAAGAATCTGCCCTCTCTCAGCATTCACATTTGCAGCTGCATATCTTCAGGTCTTAGCACTAGTTAACAATATTTTTGTTCAACTGTCACACTTTCACTCTTTTTCTGAAAGCCCTTAGGCTTCACAAATTTGCAACTGTATATTTGGTCCCACCTTTGACTTGCAGTTTTAGATACTAGATCTTATGAGAGCCACCTGAAGTTCTTTTGTTTTTGGGCAAGAACCAAGGTGAAGCTTTTTCCATCCAACCCACATGAAGCCTTACAAGACAAGGGAGGTCTGGCCTGCAACTCAATTCCATTTGACTTTTGGATGAAATTTTGCTCTCTCCAGAATGACTGAGAATACCTTCTTCTGCAGAAAATTGTCCTGTTTAGATACTACCTTCTTCTATATTGCTCCTCCAAGATTCTTCATTTCCCATCTGTCCACAGAGAGTGGGTGTGTGGGGGTGAGGTGCCAAGAGGAAACTGAGTTTGATTAATACTATTCTTTCATATTTTACACACCTTCTACCAGATTTTTTCTTTTGAGTAGGTAAAGCTACCAATATATATCAATACCACTTCCATATTTTTCCTCCAAGCTTAGTGGCACCATCAGTAAAAATCTGACCATTGTTTGGGGACTGATATTCTGAGAACACTCATTATCATGCTGACAGGTACCTTCCTCCTGTGTTTTCTACTTTATACTGGTAAACTAAGTTGGGTAGTTACTAAAAGTACCATGAATCCTAGGATTAAATTAAGGTTTCTATGTGTTCTCAAGTATGAAGAATAACCCAGGATGTTGCTACACAATAGAGCTCCTATTGCCAGAGTTCAGTAATTTAGACTTGCGGTTATGGAGTTTAAGTTAAAAGTGAGGAGAGTGTCTTGTGCTCACTAGATCTCATTTTATTTAATTTAAAAGAACTAGGCAATTTCCCCTCCCTCAGCACATAATGCAGATCATGCCTGAGAAGGATCTAAAGTAATGCTACAGCTGCTTAGCTCTTCCCTTGCACTAAATTCTGCATTCATTTCTGCTCTAGTCTGTATTTCTATTTTATAATGAAACATACAGCCTAGTTATTTATAGGCTTTCTAAGGATTAACTACACACTCATAAGAATAAACCCTCAAGAGGTTAACCTCATCCTCTTAAGCTTCACACACTACAATCCCAGAGATAGCTGGCAACCACAGCCAAGAGAGAAAAAATAATCCCACATCTTGCTAATCCTTTAGCCAATCACCTCATGCAACAGTGGAGAGGCCTCTCGGAGGCCAACAACTCAATCTGTCTCAGGAGAACTGTCAGTCCAAATGATACATATTTCACTAAATCATCAGCAACACACCTCAACAGGAAAAATAAGACATACCTGGCTTCTCAGTGGTATGCTGAAATCATGCATCAAAAACACTGCGCTGAAGAAAGTTTCCTGTTTGCTGCTTGTATTTCTCATTCAGATATTTGCATATTTGACTCATAAAACTAGTTTATTGATTGGAAAGTAAATCTAATCCTCCATTGTTCACACCTAGACATACCAATTTAACCGTCACTTATACTCCCTAACATGAACCTGTTATTTTCTAGACATATCTCACAAAAACAACCCCACAAAAAACCAAGCAGACAGTGAAACAAAACACAAAAAAACCCCAAACTACCCACAAAAAAGCCAAAACAAGCCTTCAAGTTACACCATAACAGTCTACCTAATTCTTTCATACCATGATCTACAGTCTTCCTTAACTGCAGAAGTGGACACTGCTGGCAGCTGCAGCAAGGCCAAGGAGTTAATGGGGGCACTTATCCTTTTAGTTAGGGTTTCTGCTTTGTTCATTATTTATCTAGCAAAATTGCTACTTCATTCTACTCTAATGTAATAAATATTAAATGGTTCTATCTTTAAAAAAAATTGAAAGGACATTGTTTAGCCACACTGCTAACCCATGGCTGACAGTAAAAGCCTTCAAGAACATGTAGGATAAGTGTAAGGCCAGAAGTATGACTGTTAATAACCAAACATCATCCAGGATTTTTTCCTGAAGTAAGAATTTTTAATCAACACAGAGGATTAGCACTGCTTGCAAGCTCACTGAGTCCAACTATATTACTTTCTTTAAAAAATGTGTCAATTTATTCATTCTGTTTTGTACGTGCTTAATATACACCTATTCCAAAGCCTTGCTTTTGATTTTGTAGTCAAATTCTCTGAAAAATCCTGGTCCTGTGAGACTATAAGTCTCTATCCTCATAGTCTGTCCTCTAATAGGCTTCCATCTTTTCAATTGGAAATAAAAAGTATAAAATAAATATAGTTCAAAATAATTTTGTATTTCAAAACATTTTTCCCAGTAATTTAAAAGCCTTTGTTCCCTTCCAGAATTCATACATTGCACAGGAGTAACATGAACTTCTCTATCTGAAGGAAGTCAACTGGGAAACCCTTGAATCATCTGGTGTCAGGAAACAATGGCCCTTAAGGACATAAAGGAAGAGAGGAAAAAAGGCAAATCCTAGCAGAAATGCAGAATTGTATTTAGTAAAGAGAAACCAGGCAAGTTAGTACCAGCTAGCAAAATAAACTTCCCTCCTATCCTCAAGAATTATCATATGCATCTATTTTAGGTAGTGTGACACCAGAAGCCCCTCGATTGCATCTTCTACTGTTACAGATTGGCCCAGCCTATTTGCACCCTGAAAAGAAGTCTGATGATCTTTCATGCCCATAATAGGTGTCTAAACCGTTAAATTACTATATCTTTTCTTATCTTGAAAGACACTGCACTTCAGCAGCATGGCCCTTCCATTGTTCTTTACACTAAGTCGGGCCCCTGAACAATACTGACAGCTGCTATCAAACTGTGCCGCGCTCACCCTCGGTGCAGCTGCCGCTTGTAGGAACAGACAGGCTTCTGATGTGTCCTCCCCTCTGGGGAAAGGCCTTGACACCCTGAGTGCTCAGTGAGGGGGAGCAAAGGTCCACTGAATTGTCAGCCTGATTTTATGCTACTCAGATTTTCCAGGACGTACACCGTCCCTTTCAAACAAAACCAAGCATATGTCAGAGCATGAAACTTATTGTGCAGCACAAGATAACTATTGATTAATAAGACTGTAAAAGATCACTGGGACATACATCTAATTTTGGCATTATGTAAATGCATGCACCTACGTGGTCAAATGAGTTTTGTGCCCAGCATGTTAATTTCCTCACTCACAGTTTTGGATTTGTATGGCATCATTCAGGAGTCTTTCAAAAGACACAGGAACAGTATTTCTTCAGGTGAATCTTAGATGATTATAAAACCAAAATGTTTTGAGAGCCTACTATTCATGCTCCTAAAGAGCTTCCCTTCCTGCTCCCCAAAAACCCCAAAGTTCTTAATTGCATGTGGTGCTTGTAGATCCTATGGCTTTTAAGACTTTTGTGCAGACTGCACAAAAAAGCAAAAAACTGCTTTTTAAAAAAAGCAGTTGACATGCTTGAGATAGCAAAATTTGGTTTGTCTAAGTAGCACTATTTTAAGGCAAAAAAGAATCTTTAAAAGTATGTTTTAATATGTTTCCTTTTACTGCATAAACTCTTCTTTAAAACTAGTTCATAACAAACGGTTTTCCATTCTGTTTTCATCCTTAAGAAGCGATTTGTTTTAAAAATTTAAGAAAGTACAGTTCTCTAATCTTTGCTAATCGAATACCACAAATGGACATGTGGCGTATTTCAAAGACGAAATCAGGTATTCATAAACTAATTCATTACACAAGCAAAGCATAGAGGAGATTCTGACAAATACAGATGTAATTGTGTGGGTTTCTAAGATGTGATTAGCAAATCAACTAAGTAACAGTCAAAATTTGATACGAAGGAAAAACAGCACAGATTTGAAGGGGGGGTATGTTTATGCAAAGCTAATCTGTCAAGTGTAATAAAGCAGCTTGAATAAAATTTAAGCTGAAAATCCACTGAAGCTCCCCATTTCAGGGAGGAAAAGCTATTAAAAGGAAATGAAGGTCACCCTCCCAGTTTATTTCACCTAATTGACTGCCAATAGCTTACCACAGGCAAACTGACTGCAGATCTGCAATTGAGAAACTGATGAAAGGAGCATTTTCAAGCTGAGGCTCATTCTTTTAATCCTCCCTCTCTCCTATTTTTTTTTTTCCATCTCCAGTTGGGATGTAATTTTAAGCACAGATGGATTAACTGGTTCCATTGTCTGTAGACGTCATTGGACTATGGCACTGTTAATCCGTACAGCAGCATGTCTAATTATCATTACAAAGTGTCTGAGGGAACTATAAAGACCAGCAGGGCATCTTCTCACAAGCAATTAACATAAATTGATAAATGAGTAATTTGAATCCGCTCAAGGCGCTCACATATGAATAAAATCAGAAAGGACAGGTTCTTGTTTCGGCTACTTCTTTCACTTAGTCGGAAGGGCAGAAAACATGAGAAATATTCCAGACTTAGTGGCAGGGGAAATGAACTCATACAGTGTAAGGAATGTATGGTTCAAAAAGTTCATTAATACAAAGCAAATGACTTGTGATTGACAACCAGTCACAAGCAAGTAGTATTAACTTTTTTAGCATATTTAAAAGCACATTCTTGGTGAAAGGCTATTAGAACACTGTGTCAGACAATTAATACTACTTCAAAAGGAAGTGAAGTTTCTATTCAGTAGCTTGCTAATTTAAAATTCATGAAAGATTCACAAGAAAGGGAAAGAAAGAAGAATGAATAGTTGTATGAGCTCCAAGAACTGAAGTGTCACAAAAAGCATGAGGAAAAAGTATCTAGCTCAACTGACATACAATACCCATAAATAAACAAGCAACTCTCCTAAAACTCTTATTTCTTGCAGGAAAAGTTTTGGCCAGCACCGCTGGCCAAAATTATGTTCTGACAAAGTAAATTACTACCTTTATCTCTGCTAAAATCTGTGTAAAGCAAAAACACTTCAGCAACACTGGGCATCAAAACAATGTCAGAAATCAAAACATTATGTTTGTTTTAAAAAAATAGCAAAGCAGTAAGATATGAAAGCAAGTTATACACACTGTAGGAGGTAGACCTGGAAGGCCACGTACCCCGATGATGGCATTCAATTCAGCCATGGTCACTTGTTTGGCACGTTCTACAGCTTGGGCCACTTGTTGCTGATGCTGTTGAAAGAAGAAGAGGTATAAGGAAGAATTTGTGTTAAGGTATTACCATACCATATCAAACCAGGATCACAAATACTTGAATAACCAGTTTGTCTGCAGAAGCCCACAATACCCATTGCAAGACATCTCATGCAGGTAAAAGGTAACAATGCCCTATTTTTGACCTGCTCAAAAGGAAAGAAGAGACCTGAAGGCAGCCAGCTTATCTCTTCCCCTAAGTCCCTTCATTATTTGCTGTCTGGCAGATGAATAATCATTTTTAATTGAGCCAACAGGACAATGTCAACTTTACATTAGTTTCAATTTTAACATTTATAGACTCTGTGCCTACATAGCAAAACCAACTGAAATTTCAAACAAGGAAAAGCTGCCCTAGCTAAAATCATAGTCATTCAGACTAAATGCAGGTATAAAAATTTATATAGTGTTTTGCATAGTAGCTAAACACTCACCTTTGATATAAATTATGTAGAGAACATAAGCATGCTTATTTCACTAGATCTACACTTGACAGCTGAATATCTAATAAACAATCACCATGATTAGAAACAAAAGCATTTTCTTGTATTGCTACTATTTTACAGACTCCCACTCTCCTCAGGCAATGAATGAGGCTGAGCCATTGTCACTAGTTTGAACTCAGATTTGTTAGATCAAATTAGCAGGGGGTTTGCACACTTCAGCTATAACAGATGTTCCTTACACTTGTGTATTGTGATAAAATTAACATCTTAAAACTAGCTAATTTGCAAACAGAAAAACAACATAATCGCACTTTAACAGCTGAACAGTTTTACTTACTTCCTGAGACAAAAATGGGATGACTTGTGCACAAATTGTATTCAATCTCTTCGCAATTTCTGTCTACAGAGTAAAAGTATTTTGATTAAAAATTGCATTTTACGGGTTTGACATATTAACTTGTATAAAGGATTATATTAAGTTCAGACAGTGAAGAAAGTAACAAAATATTACCCATTTTTCATACTACTGCAAATATAAATACTTAACATACAAGCCCAGATATAGAAAGAGATTTTGTTAGCTACTCTAGGACATCTGCCACGTCTAAAGCACCTAATCTGTACACACATTTAGGCACGAATCAGGTCCTTGCATATAGTTCATTAATAAGCAGAGCATTTTTGAAATCCATTAACTCCAAGATAAAGCCTTTTAAAAGGTAGATTTATTATTACTCAAATTATCAAGCAGCATAATATGCAGGCAGCAGGAGTAGAAGAAAAATGCTTCTTTACTGATCAATTTTATCTGCCTATTAGAAGGTAAAACGACAGAAATGCACCATTGGGAATACAAAAGAAATACTAAAACAGAAGTGAATAAGAATGGAGACAAAAAGTACAGACTTCTAAAATACATATTGAAAGAGAATTAAAATAATGCAAACAAAGAAAAAAGAAATAGATCAGAAAATGTGATCTTGTGAGCAGCGAATTTGTGAAACCATGAACAGCAGGAGAACAAGGTTAGGAACCAGTATAGAACAGAACAATCCTTCAGGGAAATCAACAGAGATTACAGCAGGACAAAGAGTTTGAGTCCCACTTTCAACAACCTCATATATCTTGTACTTCTGTATGTCCCATTTTGTCATGTCAACCTAAACCCTGGATTCCTGGTGGGGTAAAGGGATCTTTTTCTCTCATTACTCAGTGTTATCTGTGTTTACAGCCTTTCAGACCCATACATCTGCCCATAATTCAGAACCACTATTATAATTAACTCTCAAGCTACTTATACAATTTCCTCAGTCTTCCTTAGAAACAGCAATTGCAGTCACTGTAGCACAGTTGCACAAAACCAAAATCAGCACCTAGACAAGAACACAGCTTATGTGTAAGAGACAATGAAAAGCTCCTGTCCATCCCTGTCATATAATCAACCCATAAAGACATTTCTTGGTTAGTTGGGTTTTTTTCAATGTTTCAAGACAGAAGAAACAAGCAGTCACTACTATGAAAGCAGGCCTTCTATGAAATCACATGTATTAAAGCTGAGCAAAGATAAACTCAGTTAAGTCAGACTAAAACTGTTAACTCTCTGCCAACCTTTTCCTGAACCTTTCTATAAACCTGAGGTTTTTAAGAAGATGTTGTGATATGTTGTTCTTTATAAATCAGTCACATCCTAATTGGGATATAAAATCAACCCTCTAGCTTTATGTCTCAGGAGACAGGTGATTTGGGACCTAAGCATAATTAGCAACTTTATCACCTCCTTCCAAACCTCTGACAGACACAGGGAAAATACATGATGGCATCCAGACCTGTAAAACACCTCATCTCTCTTGACATGAAGCACTCCACCTGACCAAAACCTGATATTTGACACACCCAAACTAAATAGTTTTGCAGAAGCTTCCAAAGAAGTTCTGCGATGGCTTCTTCCTAGGATCAAAAGGTTTCCCTTAACTGAGGGCAATGAAGTGACAGTTGCTTTACAGGAAATCTTTGCCCCCTGCAAGAAGGTGAACATATCTCTATTCTCAACTGAAACAGCTATCATTTCACAGAGTACCACAGCGGTCTTCTCCATTCTGTCTGGGCCATAACCATAAAACATCTATAATTTCATATTCAGCCTTTAGTACTCAGACTACATACATAATAGCAAAGTCAACACTTGGAAGTTACCAGCTTATCTATTACTGGTTATCAGACTTAACTGTTAACAAATCTGTTGGCATTTCTATGTTAAAGAAAAAAAAGAAACCAAACACATGTACTAATGGGCATTTTTCCACATACCTAGTATATCTCTCCAGAAAGCAGGGTACATCAGCTGTGGAAAGGTAGTCTGTTGCATAGCAATCTGTTTGGCTGATGTTTAGCTAAGATGTTTAGGATCCAAGGACTTAATTGCCCTAGACCAATGGGATTAATTTTGTTTTTCAGGCAGGAACAAGTATGAATCATAGCAGGTGACAAGAGGGGATAGAGAAGGAATAAAGTAAGAAACTCACTTGGTGTCTACTGCAAAGTTATTTGGCCTGTAAGGGCCACACAAATGGCCTATATATTTACCCTATTCTAAGGTAAATGTCCTTATTGTTGCTATAAGGAAAAAAATGCAATCCTATTTTTAGTAGAGTCTGTAAAACATGCAAGTTGTCCATATTATTGGATTTTTCTGCTCCGAATCCCAAACATCTGAGCTACACTGTAATAACATATTATACATAACATCAAACAGTAAGACTAAAATGCAGTATCATGTGCATCAGGTTATAATTGCCTCCCAATGAAGGTCAGTTAGATATTTAATTTATTTTCTAAAAATGAAGGCATAATCAACTTTCCCACTTTCCACACCAATCTTCTGTTAAAGTATTATCACACCTGATTTAGTGTCAGAACAGGAAAAAAAAAAAGTGTATTCTTCTTAGTTTGTCTTTACTAAACCTGGGCATCATTGATGACCATATGTGAACAGCAACCTTACTTCAACAACAGTGCTAGATAAACTTAAATGTACATGCCTAAAATAAACTATTTTGAGATTTCTTGCTGTTGTTACAAGTGCCAGTTAAGAGACACCTACACTGAAAATTGAAATGACTGTTCTATTAATCATAAAAAGTCTGCTTGCCTTTAAAAGGCAGTTTGTCTAAGAGTTTTCACATGTTTTAAGTACTTAAAACTATTTATCTACTATGCAATTTCATGCAGCTCCTGTTTGCTGCCCTCTAATATTAAGTAAAAAAAGTCATCCACAAACACGTTAAAAAAAATTTTTGTTGTCTAGCAATTTGTCAAAGTTAAGTTTTAATCCACAATTTATGTAATTTTGCTGATCAAGAGTTGCAAGAGGTTGTCTTCAGAATTGAGAAATAATGAACATTTGTAACTTTAAATGTAAATGCAACAGTTCAATAGACAATGCACGTTTGCTTTTTAAGATGAAACACCCTTGAGTATGCATGCACGCGTGCCTGTACGTGTGTACACATTCATTCTGGAAAGCAAAACCCCTTTCTGAAAGAGTCAAGGACAGTTTCCTTAACCAAGACTAGACATCAGTAACTGGTGTCATTAGAATAAGCCCCCAGACTGGTGCTCAGAATTTGAAAGTCTTAAAATAAAGGTACTTATCTCCTGTTTCTAGAGGCCTTCGAATATAACGTAACTATTACCTAACTGCTCATCTTGAGACATATAAAGAGGTCCTAAGGATGAATAAACAAAGGAAACTTTGCAGAAAGCTGCTCAAACATAGACAAACATGACTAATTGCTCATGTTCAGTGGCTCCTTGGTAAAGCAGGACACAGAAGTCTGCATCTCTCATGAAAGTCCTCTGAGCTCTACAGCAGCTCTTAGCAAAGCATCTGAAGTGCCCCTAATTGTTTGTGTTCTTAATGCAGAGCCTCTTGAATACATTCATTTTTAATAGAGAACTTGAGTGTGAGGCCCATCAAAGAATAAGAAAACTACATCATTCACTGGTTCTTGCTGCTGTAATGATTGTCTTTTGATTTATTTGCAAATGACTAGCTTGTCAGACCCCTGACTGAAGTGCTACCCTCCTTTCTGAAGTATCATTAAAAATTAACATGAAGGAATTCAGCTGCATTTTGTAAAATTAACTTTAGCTGATGGATTTTTTTCTCTTCACTTGTATAATTTTTTTTTGCCTCTGTTCCATTTAGTTAAGGACTTGCATGTTTTGACCTAACCATTGCCAAACTCAAGTGTTTGTACTTAAGTTTGTCTTGCACACTTGTTAAGTGAATTCTTAACATAATGACAAAGAACAAAGCAGCCAGGCTAGTTACTAAATACAACAATCATTTAAATAAGGCTTTTTACTATGGACTTAAGCTTGTTTGTAGAATTGAATTTTGTTTTCCTTCTGTATTGTTAGAAAAAAGTATTGACCTGTTTTCCTTTACAGTGGTCTGTTCCGGATAATTTTGCACTTTGATAGCCTGTACTTTCCAAAGCTCCACATAAGGTATCATACCCAAATCACCACAATTTCTTGAAAAGGACAGATTTTTGCAATGAAATTAAAAGGAAGTATAATGCAAGCATTCAAGTTCTATTTCATGGCATAACAAACACCCATGTGTATTTTAGCTCTGTGTAAGAAGCCCTAGCTTATGGGAACCAGCAGTTTAACTTCTGAGTGAAGAACACAGACTTTCTCTGAGGAGAATTAGTTAATCCCCTTTCAGCTTCAGAGGTTTCAAGGGGAGTAATTGTGGGTTTGCTCCAATCAGTGTCTACCAATGCATATCCCAGTACTAACTTCAGCTATAGGATCCGTGGTGATTTAAGACAAAAATTAAATCTTACAACATTTCAGTTTTAGCAATCACTTGCCCTGCAACAGCTGCTCCATTATTATGGCTTAGGCTCATCAAAGCTGCCCAGATTCTATTTTACAAAGCAAAGCTTAGCTAAAAATGTCCATTTTATGTCAGAAGATTGTTATTAATTCCTGCACTGAACTTCCAGTATCACAAAGTTAGAGCAGTGCTTTTAGATCTGATCTATCACCAGTTCTGAAGTATTCTTATTTTTTACATTTTTATATATGACATTATTTTGATCCAATTTTGCAAGTAAAATTTGTAATAAATTCAGAAAAATACAGTTTAGGAACAACAATTAAAACTAAAGCAAAAACCATCAATGTTCTGATAATACCAAAGAAGCATGTCCTAATTTATTCCCTTCAAGCAAAAGAATCAGAGAATCGGCTTTTAATGCACACAAAGGAATAAACTGTTAAAACACATTCACAAAAGCTTTATAAGGTAATTCTTAAGCATTCTGCCTCTGCTTACACTTTAAGGAATTAGAAAGCCAAGTACAACACTGAACTCCTCCTGGAAGGACAAAATGGACTTCCTGCCATTTACAGCATGTAACACAGTAATCCACTGGGGAGGAAAGGTCAACGTTGCACTTTTGGTCATTACTGAATCATTTGAGATTATCTGTGGTGGGGATGAGAAGAAAATCGAAGCCTATGAGAATGCTGGAAATGGCTTGACCTCAGCCCAGTTTTCTTCTCCATCTGTCTATAAGGCATGTGAATAAAACTCCTCTTTCTGGGACATGCTTGACCATTTTTTTTTAATTCCTGCTGCAAGGCAGAACTCATTCAAATGCCCAAAGACATGTGAAATGCAGTAAGAAACTGTATATTTTAGTCTTGTGTTAAAGTTTAATATCTATTTAGTGTTTTAATTTTTCCAACAGAATCATTGAAACAAGCAGTGCACTTAAATAACAAAGCCTTTATTCTTTTTGTGATCAAAATCTTCAAAGACAAGAGGAAGCAGACACATTCAGAGAGCAATTACAGAAAAAAAAAGTATTTCACTGTGCTTAGCTTTCTGTATTTCACTGTACTTAGCTTTCTGCATGCTTTGTTAGTACTTGCTATAGCAAGACTCCAGCATCTCCAAAAATTAGTTGCTAAGAATTCAGGGGATGAGGGGATGTTGGAATTATAATTAAATCTCAAAACCTAAACACTCAAAAGTTTCAAATTATTAAGGCTAGCATTCTGTGAACTTTGCTGTTCATGTTATTGAATCCAGGTTGAGCACAGAGATATGCATATATTATGAATGCCCTTTTATTTAAAATTAATACACTACATTCCATTTTGGCGACGGCTGCAAAAGAAAAAAATAAAAATAAAGGCAACATGCCATTTAAAAGTTTAGGCCCCACAGTATATCAATGTCAAACAACAGCGTGTCAAGCTAAGATTCAATTCAGGTAAGTGCCACTGCCAAATTTTCTTGTTCCCAGACGTGCTTTAAGATTATTTTATTGCTTAAAATTTAATTTGTTCCAACTTGCGTTTCCATGACAACGTTGGCTAACCCTGCAAATCATTTGGGTAATTGGATATCTTATCTTTCTATTGCTCTCAAATCCAATGATTCTGGAAGAACTGCAGCAGCCAATCAAATTTACAGGCCTCCTGAGTAATAGACTTGCACAAGTAGCCACATCCATCTCCCCTTTTACTGCTGTATTAACCAACCTGTGACAAATTGCGGAAGTCGGCCTTCCAACTGTATTTAAAATTATAAACACTGTCATCACTAATACTCTCACCAATAGGAGGGAGTGAGAAGGTTTACTCTCAACAGATACTTGATATTCAATCTGACAAGAAGCAATGGGTAGCATTCATTTCAGCAACAAAAATAATCTCTGTATTTTGGGCATAAACTTCAGTTTAGCATGACATGTAATTAATAAATACATTTTCCTTCTGCCCCATATTAGTACTACTCATTTTAGTTGTGAGATCAGTCACCCACAAAATGATATTAAAATCCCAGAAGACTGGGATGAAAAATCTTTAGCAATAAAAAAACCAAACGACCACTTTTGTAGTAGTCTTTGCAAGTAGGAACAGGGAAAAGAAGTAGCAGAAATATTAACAGAATAAAAATTCAAAATTATAAAGATACTGAATGCTACATAGTTTCCAAAATGAAATTAGAGAGCTTTAATTCAGTACCTAAACTACTTTTATCTGAATCCTCTTAGATGTTCATTTAAATTACAGAAAGGTCACAATAATTTAAACATAAGCTACATATGATGCATAAGACAACAGCTACACTTGCCAAATATCTACTACAGATTTGGATCCCATTCAAGTGTAAAGTGACTGGATATATTTCAGATGTCTAATTTCAATGCTTTATAAAAATAGAGAGAGGCTGAGTGTAACTCAATGAACCACTGTACACAACTGCCCATCCCATTTACAGCTGTAAGTCCTGTTGAAACAGAGCCAACGGGCAACAAAGAGTCTGTTGTCAGGATGTCGAAGTGCTCCTTTCACATATCTTCACTATGTCAAGACTCTTCTTAAACTTGGCTGAAGAGGGCAGTTACCACATTTCTCCTTTAATCTAACTTCAACCCATCTTGCTTAAGCACTCGCAACTACAAAGGGTGTGTTTATCTAAATTTAAGTTCCATTGTTTAGCTTCCAAGCCTAAGCTAACCTTAAATACACACAGAAGTATTTAAATCTCTTAAGTGAGCACACAGCTTTGTTTTACTTTCAAGCTGTTTTCCAGGACACAGAGTTCCCACTTTTATTTAGATTACAAGAGATGCTGAGAGAATCAATGGCTGACTCCAATCCAGAAGAGGTCTTGGCCACCTTTGCCTCCTGGGACACAATTTCTTTGAACCATACTGCAGACATCTAGAGACCTGCCAAACATCTCAACAACTAATCAGGCAGAAAACATTGCTATAATACAAACTGGGAAAGGACCAGCTTGGTAGACCACTTTATCAGGTAGCTAAATAAACTCACAGGAGACATCCATTCAGTAGGAGAATAGCCCAAAGTATCAGGAGAACCAAGAGGTTTTTGGGAGAAACATAAGCTATCAATGAGTTCCCCTCTTCTCATCTAACAAGTTGTTATGGTGCTCTGTAAGCAGCATGGTCTCCAAAATTATCCAGCACACTTTGCAGTATTACTTTTAAGGTCACTAAGAACTTGATTTACTCTGGACAACTGAGCAACACAGTAACAAGGAGGAGACAAAGAGCACAGAAAGATAAAAGAACATAAAAAGTATAACCCTAACTGCTACCCTCTTACCAGGTAAGAGCACCAGCAGCTCTTAATTTAGTTTAGGATGCTATTTTAAAACTACTTCCTATTTCTGCAAATATCTTTTCAGTACTTGTTACACTGAGCCACTTGATTGGGATGGCAGTAGAAAGTCAAACCTCTTACACAGCTGGAGAAGTACCTGGAATCAGTTTCTAAAAAATCAGAGTATAAAGTTCCTCAAACCAAGCACATACATTTACAGTATGCAAGTCAATAACAAAGCTGTAGTCAGGATTCTGTCCTTATCAATATTCAAGTAAGACTGTAACAGCAGTAAGACAAGAATTTATTTACTAGAACAATAAGTATGCCATCCAACAAAAGAGAAATATTAAGACAAGGGTCTGAATTATTGGTGGGGGGGAATCTAATAATTATGCAACAATCAGACCTTAGAAATAACTACCAAAGTAAGCATATCAACTAAGTCACATGTACTACTCTAAATGTAGTTTCACCATTTTAAAATACTAAAATACTTAGTACAGTCACAGTTCAGTTTCAAAAATCTATCAAGTCAGAAAAACAATTTAAACACTTATTCATATCAATGCTTGAGGTGCCATCAGGTGACTCACTAATGAATAACAAGTTAAAAGGATTGACAACTCCTTTGATAGTAACTAGTGGAACTACCCACCACATAGGATTTGCAAAAAAGATGAACATAATGGATATTTTCACTGCATAGGGAAAAAGGTTCACAAATCTTTCAGCAAAACTTTGGGCACATGACACTAAATTCCTTACCCATTTTATTATTTTTATATATATTCTGTTACTTACAGAATAGAAACAATAGTAAAAAGACTATCTAAATTGCATTCTAATAGACAAGAGTGCCATAAAAAAATCACAGGTCCGAAATATTTTTCAGCAAAAAACATCAGAATTATGCAAAGTCCAAAAATGTAAAGTAATTACAGATAAGAGAGAAGATGATGTTAACATCTTTGCTAAGAATATGACAGCCATAGCACAATTAGGAACACTAGCAGCATACCAAAAATTTCATGGGAACAAGGACAAAACTGCTTGATTACTAAACCAGGTATGGATAAAATAATTTGGGGTTTTTTGAAACTAAGAAGTCCTGCAATTCATGATAAGTCCAGTATTTTTTAGTGTTTCCCACTAACAAGCATAAAGATCTCTTCATTTACCCTAATCCTCAATTTGCAAAGAGTTTCAAGCTGAGAAAGACAGAATATGCTAGAGAATAGCTTCAGAACTCACTTTACAGTGAATGGAAAAATGGACTGAAAAGTAAAAAGGACAGGGATAAAGGCCCATAGCATGCCTAGACAGGAACATAAAAGAAAAGGAAATAATGGGCCTTAGGAATGAAACTCTCGGTCACAGAGGATCAGAAGTTGAACATAAGTCAATAGCAGGCTGTTGCAGAAAAGGCTGCCACCTCAGTAAGCCGTATTCTGAGTAAGCCTTCTGTGCCACTCAGCAAGGCATTTCCTCCCCTGGAGTACTGTACTTCAGCTGGGCAACACCATTCAGAGAATGAACACTCGACTTTAGAGGTATGCAGCACGGTTCTGGAAGGCAGGCGAATGATTTGCTCTCCTTATCCAGGGTGAAGAAAATGCATGGTAAAGAGCTGAAGTTACAACAGAAAAGACGAAACTGTAACTCAAGAAGCACTTCAACAGCAAGGACATAAAAGCAAGCTGTTACCTGAAGAGCTTGAGGGTTGCCACTACTGTTGAAGTCTTTGCTAACAGATGGAACAAGCATCCTATCAGTAATGACATTGGTATAGCTGATCCTGCTAGGAGGACACAGGGAGGCACTAGGTCCCTGCTAATGACGTGATTCTAGAGTTCATATTTCAGTTTGAATAAACAACCCAAAAGCTTTCTATGGGTATTGTTGAAAATTTTGCTTTGGTTTAACTGACAATTTATAGTCACCATTTGAGGCCACAGACAGCTAGACTAGTTTACTGTCTGAAAAGTAATGGCTGGAAATCTTATAACCAGCCATTTTACAACAATAGAAATTTTACAACAATATTTTACAACAATAGAAATTCAGAATGACCTTACATCCTTGCACCTTAAAGAAAGATGAATGTTTTACCTTTTTTTTAGTGAAATGAAAAACTTTTTTGTAAATAGGAACTGATGGAGCAAAATAATGATCTTTTTGTAAGTAATTTTTTCCAAGAAAGTGTAGGGTTTTCATCCTTTCTCCCCAGCTTAATTCAAATTTCTGTACTTGAAGTTGAGATAATCATGTCTTGAAGCAGAGAGCATGGCATCTCAAGGGGTTTAGAACGCTTAAAAAAAAATTCATAAATAGGCAGATTTCCACAGATCATAAAAACCACCCAGTTTCAGACATCCTTTCTTTTTCTTGAGCTAACAAAAGCAGGTTCTCATAGACTTAATGTCTTATCAAGATGCAGGTCAGCAAGCATACCCATTCCTGTTCCCATTCTCCAAAATGAAAGCTATCCTTTGTTTTTGCTTGCTAATCCATAGAAGACTTTAAAATGGCACAAGTAGAGATGGCAGCATTTTGTTCTCTAAATCAATTTTATCCTCAGCCATCAACTAGATGTTTCAGCACACAGAAAGATCAGTCCTTCCCTTCTAATTCAAAAATCTATACTACCATTGCCCTTGCAAACTGCTAAACAAGCAGTATCGGCAATGCACTTGTGTTCTGTAATATATTTACTGCAAATCCCAACGGCTTGCCTCCTAATGCAGTTTTCTATTGTGTCTGTTCTTGTGTCAATACAGTGACTGGTCACCTTACAAGTAAGTTGCTTGGACCAACTGTTTACACAAACATCAAAAAGCTTCAAGACAAAGAAAAAAAAAAAAAGACCAAACAGAAAAAAGAGAACATCCATGTTGCTGAGGGAGGGGGACAAAAAAATCCAAAAACCTAAACAAACTAAGAAGTCTTTAATCAAAACACGATTTAACCTCAGTCTTCTGTTTTATTATCATATAGCCAAAAAGGCTAGTTAGCTGTTCAGATCATGTATGAAGTACCAAATACTTTCAGACAGACAGCCCTGACACAAAGTTTACCTAACACCCCTCACAGAACTTAAATCTGTAATTTAATCATCAGTGCTACTTTGTTCACAAAGAACAAATGTTCTGAAGAACATAAAGAAAAGGCGGGAGCAACTTCGCCAATCTCCACTTAGTGACTAGACACTTCTAATACACTCTGCAATTTCTCATTAGACAGAGTATTATCATTATAAAAAAATTCAGGGACACTCACCAAACAATTTCCTGAACTGATTTCCCCATACTAGAAAGTGTATTTTATAAGTAGGCTTGCTAACAACTGAAATAAGACTCAACACTCAAAACAAAAGAAACCCAAACAGCCCACCTGGATGCTGTCAAGATTCATATAAACCTATGGAAACAATATTAAAATCTCCAACTTGAAAATACAATCAAAATACTTTCAAGGGAAATTGGAATCAAAAAAGGCTTACAGCATTATTTCACAAGGTTGTAGCATTTAAAATTTTTGTTTTGTTGGAGGTTTTCGTTTGTTTGTGCAGCACTAGGGCTTCTTTCTTAAAAGAGACAACCTCAGGAAATAACCGATTTTTAAGTCTAACCTGATTTAACTAGAGTTCGGTTAAGATTAAACTCAATTTCAGCAAGCTCTAATCCACTTTTCAATCACCTCCAGCACTATGCCAGAAACAGTTCTCTAGTGGAGTTTCGCAGGGGCCTTTGCTGCAATCTGTTTTACTAATATGATCAGCAGCACAGCGTGGAAAAGACAGCAAGTGGCGAGTAAGAAAACTTGCTCCATAAAAAGAATTGCTCCATAAAAGAATTAGAAAAAAAGTAAACACAAAGGCTTCAAGGAAATAGAAATGCATTATTTTTTCCATAAGAAAGTAAAAGCAATGGGTAAAGAATTGCAAAGAGACCTTGTAAGAGTAAATGGGCAATGAAACAATTGTACATAAACAAGTTTTACATACACTAGGAGTGGACATCCCTAGCCATGTAAAATGATGGTCCCTGAGCTTACAATTATCATTCACGAGCAAGAACTCAAATGTGAAACAAGTCTCCAGCAATTAAGCATTTCATGGCAGTGAAAAGGAAAAACTTGGAAATTTAACTGAAAAAGAAATAAAAATTAAAATAAAACCCAAACAAAAACCATCCAGAAAACAGAAAAAGGTGATAATACAAATCTCTCATTCACCAGCATCCTGAGAGCTGCATATAGCTCTAGTTCCCCTTTTCAAAAGTCTAAGTTAAAAATTCAAAAAGGTTGAGTGAAAAATAAGTGATCAAAAAAGCTTCACAACTGTTTAAGCTGAGACTGCCCAACCTTAAAAGGAGTCAACACAGATGGGCTGCAAGAGATACAACACTTTGGCTCCATTGAAAACACAGCTAGGCATCAACAGCTTCTGTCCTGAAAAGCAGTGACCATCTAATAAAGTGGAAACCAGGTTCAAAGCAAACAAAGGTGGGGGGGTTGTCCTAAATCTGGAACAACTTTCTCCCCACAACAGCTCAGCAATAGTGTAAACACACTAGAAAGCGGTTTTGCAGAGAAGGGCACTGGAGAACAAGTTGAATATGCATCAGCCCCACACTCATGTGCTGATGGAGGCTACACCTCATGTGAGGACACAGGAGAATGACTGTAACCAACTGGCTGATTGAAACAATTCTCCTTTCTGTCCCCCTTGTTTGGCAAGAAGGAAGATGCTGGTAAACTGGAGCAAGTCTCTAAGTGCCACCAGTAAGATGATCAGGCAATCAGAACACACATCATACTAGGAAGAAAATATATTTGATCAGCTTCAGGAAGAAGGGGATTAATGGGTAGACAAGACCTCATTGCTGAAAAAGAAGTGATTATGGAGAGGACTATGTCAGCTCCTTCTCATGGGTGCACAATAGAAGAACAAAAGGCACACAATGGTTAGCAGTGCGGAAAGGTAAACTCCCCGTTGGTGGAGGACAAAATTCTCCACAATAAGGGCAGGTCAAACACTAGAAAGTGTTGCCCTGACATGTCATGCAATATTACCTCCAAAAAACTGTTTAGGTAGAAATTTGATACTTACAAGAACACAGGTTGCAAATTCAGCTTGACTATGGGATCAACTTGCAAGAACTTCAAAAGTCGTAGCTTCCAAGTAATCATAAGGACTAATCTGTTAAACTAGTTGTTTTGACAATTAAATGCGGACAAAACTATGAATTCTCCCTGCCTTTGTTTTCCCCCTTTCTGGGAGGAACTATGTAAGCAACTATTGTTCAAATAACTACACTTAAGAATCCAACTAAGTGTGATGCTGAAAGTAACAATAGTAATGTTTGACATAATTGCCATTAGATGTCCCTAAATCTTACCCCAAGTTGAAAATTTCATTAGTTCCATTCAAAGCTGTTATAATGTTTAAAGTAGGTACTGTGCAGTCTTCTGGTAAGTGCCAGTTGATCCAAAATTGGTTTTAAAGGCTTTTACTGTATGCCAGTGGTGATCTATCAAGTGTAAAGGATCCTAATTTTCCATTTTGCATAGGAGATGCTGCAATTTTAGCATTTTGCTGCAAACACTCAGGTAGAGAGGGACAAGATGCTCAGCTTGATTTTGTATAACAACCAGCAGAAGGAGGAAAACCATTAAGCTTTCCCCACATAATCTGTTGTGACAAAAGGATATTGCACGTTCAGAAAGCATTTCCCCTCCTACTCTTCCCCCAACCCCGAAAGTTACCAGCACTTTTTTTCCTTCCCTCCAACTGAACAGACACACAAACTACAGCAACAGACGTTGCAATGCAAGCTCCAGCAATGCAAGGGAAATGTAACAATATAGCTGGTAGGAATAGTGTTCCCCACTCTGGCTCCGTGAAGAACCTGAAGTCTGGTAGACTAAGTCTAAAATGAGAGATGATCAGGCCCTATTTAACATATGTACAGTGTTTACACTCTGACATGCTTTCAAATTAAGTTCTATATGGAGCTGACATAATAGATGGTATCTGACAATATGGTTATGTGAAAGCCACATGCAGATGTACTTCACAGTGCCCTGAATCTGTCAGATAACTCCTGCACAATAATGTTGGCCTCAAGCTTGAAACATGGTTCAAAAGTCACAAAAGTTGAGGTAATTACTTGAGTCTTTTCTCCTCTTTAAAACTGGCAACTCTATTTGTGGTTGAAATAGCTAGGCTGCTGACACAACTGTACTCATTTAGAAACCAAATATTTGTAGAATAAGTACAATTTTTTCAGAGAAAAATACTGTCACAATCAAGCCTACCATTTTCTCTTTTAAATAAAAACAGTTTTTGCAAGTCTTTTGTGGCTGTGCCAACTGTAAAATGTTCTTGAAACATTCATTGCACACCACCAAAACCTTAAGGAGTTTTTCGTTCCAATAATTAAAATGTAGGAAAAAAAGAGGAAAATTAATTTATCTTTAAATCCCTTTCAACAGCAAAGCCATCCTACTCAAGAGCTGCAGAGAGCTAACTAAGCTCCTTAATTCCCTCCTGTTTAACCCTCTCCTGAAGACTGATGTTCTAATGAGATATCATTAGAAGACTTTGTCCTTTGCCATGAAGCATTAGAAATGATTCCACAGAACAGTCCAGGATAAAACAGACATGTAACTCCTCTACAACTGGTTAACACAATGCAGCTTTGGAGTTTGTGTACTTTTCTACAACAGGCAAGCTACTGAATGACAGGTCTGCCTCCAGGCAGGTCACAGAAATCAAAAAGACCCACCCAAAGAGAAGGAAACCTCGCTGTAACTGTTGGGATAGCAGAAACCCAGACACTGCAGTAGTTTATAAGTCTAGCACTCGGTTCAGCACTGCTGAATTTTTTTTTTTCCTGTGGCTGCCTGCCAATGAACAAAAGATAATCTTGCACCTAACCAATCCAGACATTAAATGCACAGGAAACCTTATCTTCTGACTTATGACAGAAGATGACAAGCAGAGCTGGCGAAAATAAAGACACAGTGCCCTAGGAGCCAAGGGCAGCAACTCTAAGTACAGCAGGATTTTTAACACCCAACCAACTATTCATCTTGGCACTAGCAGTTGATTCATCTGCTTTGCCAGCCACAGATGTCACATTGGGGAAAATCTCACTTGGACAGCATAACACAGAAAAGAAACTGAAGACCACACAATGTTCTTATTCATTCTATCGTGACACATATGAACACAACATCTAAATCAAACCACATCCTACCTAAACAAATCCTCAGGTGGTTGTTTCTGTTTCAGATATGCAAAACTTATCAGTAGTAGGTCAGTAACTATTCACCTTAAAATAATTTCTACAAACACAGTGTAGGTGTGTACATAAAACATGCTCTTAATTAAAAAAAAAATCTCTGGAATTCTTAAATTAAAGTTTAAAAACCTATGCAGAAAAAGAAGGAAACAAACAAAACCAAATCTAAACCAGATACAAATGTGGCAAAAAGATTATTTCCTGACCACTTTTCAGCCACCAGGTTGAAACACAGCAGCACCTTGATTTAAGCACACATCACGCAGTTAAGCACTGCAAAGGGCCAAAGCTAGATTTGAGTGGGAAGCCCTTCTGTGGCCATTTCTGGATTTAAATACAACATATTCAAGTGAAAAGCTCTGCTGTTTGTGTATGCAAAGTTCACATCAGTTAAGTCCATTTATAACAACATTCAAGTCTTGATTAACTTTAGTTTAGTTAAATTATAACAGATTATTAAATTAAACAAAAACAGAACTGCTGACACATATCCATCAGTACAAGAACTCAAACTCATTTACATGCAGGCTAACTGCAAGTCCTTCATTTTATCTAAGTGACTGTACTTTAACAGTGATGTACACACCACACTCCATAAATAAGCTCGGCTGCAGTGTAATTTTGTTTTTCAAACAGCAGCCCAAGCAGTCTGAAGAGCTTCACACAGAGCAAGTACAGCATCCAAACAGGAGGAAGACCTTAAAAATGTAAAAGCTTGTTCACTGGAAAGTTTCCCCATCACTGCATTTTCCAGTAACAAAGATGTTGTCAGAAATGACAATTTTTCGTGTCCCCTGATGATGCCTTGCTAGCATTTGGTTATAAGCCATAAAGCAGGAATAATTTCAGCCTGTCAGGAGTCTAGCTAATGCCCAGTTTCCCCCTAGAGAGAATTCCTGTCAAACGTAATGAGAGCTCCAAAGGCCCTTTCTACAACATAATGAGCACTTAGGCCATGCTGGTGATCAGCCAGCAAAAAGCATCAATTTGAGCCTGGCTACACCCTTGGGGGTAGACGTCACCATTTAATAAGAATTATGATTACTATCTGTCAAAAGCCTCCTCAGAACTTATCGTTAGCAGTGGAAATTCAGAGAAGAATGTCATTGTTAGTTTTTTGGTTTTTTTTTGTTTTTGGTTTTTTGTTTGGTTTTTTTTGTTTTTTTTTGGGGTGCTTTTTTTTTGTTTTGTTTTGGGTTTTTTTGGTTTTTTTTCTTCCTGTAATCTAAGGCCACCTACATACTGAACTGCAACACCATTTGGCATCCTCACTGCAGGAATCTAAATCAATAGCCTTTAACATGAGGGTGCTACTTTTACCAGAAATTAGAATTACTTAACATGTAAAAGCATAGTATCTGAGACTCACATCCAAAGAAATGTATTTATATCTTCAAAAGCCTATTATTTTCTTAACAGCATGCACAGAGTAAGTGTGCACTACTCTCCCCAGCTACAACTAACATAGATATAATGCTCTGTCGTAAATCTTAAAAGCTTCCGAAGTATCACCGCCTACTGGGTACATAATTCTAATTGCCGTACATATAGGACATTAAACCTTTATACATATGTTAAGGTCAAAGTGGGAACCTTAGTTCTCACCCACTTTAATCCTGTGGGTTTAATTGATTTTACCTAAAGTTAATTCCTAGTACACTAACTGAAATCACACATTCTCTTCAAAGAGCTCCTGAAAATGACATCCATTTTGCAGCAAATGATCTTCCTATAAAGATACTGGCTTCCTCATAGGTTACAATATGCCAAGAAATTGTTGAAGAGAAAAAATGCAAAAAAAAAAATCTCAAAATCACAAAGCTATGAAAAGTCACCTCACAGAAAAACCAACATTCTTCTAAAAGAAAATTTGTTAGGCTACAGTACAGAACCAAGTCAAATACTAAGCTTGCTGTTCCATCTGGTTATTTGATTCATTATTAAAAAAAAAAAAAAGGTTGTCATAATACGACTTCTTTAATGGCATTTTGAATTGAAACAAGCAAACACCCTCCAAAACCCTAAAGAATACCTACCCAGATTTGCAGATAGAAAGCTATCATGGAATTACAATGCCACCCTACCAAATATGGCATTTTCAGGGGAAAACAAAACAAACAACAAAAAAAAATTCAAAGAGTTCAGAGTTACAAAAGCTAAACTCAACTCCGTAATTCACTTGCTTAATGAATGTCTTTGAATATACTGAAGATCTGAAGCCTGAACTAATCAATTTCTTCGCTGCGCCCTAGCCGGTCAGCCATGCTCTTTAATTTAATGAAACAAGAGTTTTAGATGAAATAGCACATACACATCAAGAAAGAATTGTATTGTTGCACTTTGAAATGTGTCCAACTGTGCAACTTCATCTAATGATAATTTTTTTAAGAGGCCATCGATTTCTGAAAGACTTATTGTACTAGCATCTTGATGAAAAAGTGAATGTCAGCATATCTACAGAATACTTACACCCTGCCATTAATGCTTTATTTGGCAGACAATGACTACTCAATTGAGGGTCCTCTGGGCTGTGCAATCATTTAGCTTTTCTTCTCTTATGAGGTCCTTAGTGTCTTGTTCCAGTTCAATACTCTTTTTATTCACCATTATAGTGGCCATAAGTGTGAATTTTATGGGAACTTGCAAACTCAGTCATAACTAGAGCTTTCCAAGTCACTAATCTCTTCATACCTTTACAAGGCAGGGATTTGAGTAACTATGACTACATATGCTACACAGACACAGGATCAGTTCTACATGTCAGCACCTCTACCAGAAACAAAACAAACAAACAAAAAAAACCCAACCCAAAAAACCCTCAAATTTATAAAGTACTGAACTGCTTTTTTACAACCAAAGATACAACACCTTTCCTATTTATGCCAAAGTTTTTCAGAACCAATACCAAAAAAGGTATTGCTGCTCAACCTAATCTACACCTCATCTGACAGGAGGTAGGCAAAGGTCTACTAATCAGGCTATTGATTCAGATGATACCGTCATCTGAGCACAAACAGCACAGCTACACTTAAATGCACCAGACAGACTCCAGATTTTGCAGCTTAGAAAACAAAATGTCTTACCTGTTTGTGCATTTCAATGTTTAATCCATACGACATTTCATAGTACTGCAAATAAATGAACATACATTATTTTCTTATACTGACTTACATTGTATTAGGAGATATTTTCTGAAACAGAGATAAAAACAAATATACTTACCATCACATAATGCCTCTGCATTTCCGTCTTTTCGCTTGCCAGTTTCTCACATTCCAATTTAAGGCTACAAAATAGATCACGCTTTAATGTAACACGTTGTTTTTTTGGCATCTACCCTCCCTATTTGTATTTTGACAGAAGCTGCTAATTAAAAAAAAACCTCATAAACTGACTTTCAACATAGAAAGACTTAATCATACTTGAAATAAAAAGGCCAAAGAAGAAATTTAAAGAACATTTCATGGGTGCTGTATGAGGCCTGAACTGTCTACAGAACCTAAACATATCCACTCTTCATACTTTGACAAAGAGCTGCTATGAAGTGCTGCAACTTACAAGTTAGAATAGGGTCTGAATTTCCCATAAGTACTTCTCAGGAGTAAAAAGATAAAAATAGAGGCATTTTTTTCTATACAGCATTTAGTAAATGACTGTCAAGTAACACCACTCACATTTACAATTATAACTTCAGTATAATTCTTACCTTAAATACATTCTAGCAAATGTTACCTTGCCCAGTTCTTGAAAACTGGTAAGTCTGACTATCATTTACTAGCAAGTTTCTTTTCCATTTTTGTTTTCATAAACAAAAGTTAAGTTGCATTTGCATGTCTCATCACAAACTGTGATATGATTCTGACTACTTTCACTGAGCCTCAACGTTTCCTTTTCTATCAAACTGATTTTTTTTTAATGATACTTGCGAGCATCCTGTGGAACAATTAGCGTGCAAGCAGTACGTTTCACTCACAAGTACAAAGCCAGATGCTTAGAGTTTACATTGTATTTCTTAAGCAATAAATGGCTTAAGCAAGTTAAGACTACAGTATCATAGGTAAAGGAAGAGGAAGCATAACTAAAACCAAGCAATTTCTGACTGGAAAACCTGTAAAGCTTTTACTTCTCTCCAAATGTTCCAGGTGCACGTAAGTACAAAATCAGCGAAGATTAATGATCCTTGACACCAGATGACCAGGATCAAAAAGAACCTGTACCCTAAATCTCTGAAAGGACCTCAGCGGCAAGCACACACCCACAAAGAATTTCGGAAGGGAAGAGCAGCAACGAGGAGTGCATGCCGCAACTTCCATGGGTTATGGTAAACTTTGTGTTACTACTCTGAGTACTTGTGTATTTTAACCGTCCTCCCAGGCTCTTAACCACAGGACGCTGGCATTTTATTAATATTTGCATTAACACCACACACAAATGAACAAACATGAGAAGTAACCGCCTTAACGCGCTGTGCCACAGAACTGGCGCAGGTCTTCCCGGGATACACCGAAGTGACCCCTCCACATACGGGTTCCCATGACACACTGCATTTTTTCAACGCGCAGAGGTGCCGCACGCTCCAGTTTCGACAGTTCAGCTTCCGCAGCTGCCCGGGGAGCACGGGCCCGTCCAGGGCAGGGCTGTCTCCCCGTTGGCGCCCCGTGCACCCGGAAGCCCGCGGGCCGGGGCTGCCCGCGCTCCCTCCCGGCCCGCCGGGGTCCCTCGGCGGGGCTCTGCCGCGACGCCGCACGCCACCGCCTGGACGCGCCCGTTCGCTGCAGCCCCCCGCGCCCGGCCGGGGCTACTCCGGGTCCCGCAGTCCCTGGTCCCGGGGCGGCCCGCCGGCACTCACCTGTGGTACTGCGCCTGGAGGAACTGGAACTCTTCTTTGATGCGGTCCAGCGACTCCGGGATGGTGAATTTGAAAGGCTGGCCCGCAGCCTGGTGCGGGGTCTGGCGCCGTGGCGGCACGGGAGAAAGATGCACTTCAGACACTGCGCGGACGCCCCGCGGGCAAGAGGAGGCGGCGCTGTCCATCGCGGCCGGGCCAGAGGGATGGAGAGAGCGCCCGGCCCGGCCCGCCCCCGCCCCCGCCCCGGGCGCTGCGCACTTGTTACCCACCTTCCCGTCCCTCATCTGCGGTGGGGCCGAGGTTAACCGCGCTCCGGCTCCGACCCACCCGCTCCTGCCGCCGCCGTCTACACGAAAGCGGGAAGTGCCGGCTCCTCCCCGCCGACCCCCGCCGCGGAGGCACAGCCAGCCCCATTCCGGGCGCTGTGTTCGGCAGATGCTGCCTGGCCCGGCGGCGACTCCCCGCCGTCCTGCCCAAGGCGAGTAAGTTGCCCACGCAATAAAAGTATTGGGGGCCGCTCCGGCAGGCAGGATGAGCCTGCCGACCCCGGAGAGAATTAACTTGTGAGGGCGCCTTCCTCTCCCTCCCCCCGTCACGCCCCAGCTCCAGCCGAGCAAGCGAGCTGGAGGTGCGCTCCGGACCGCCCGGCCCTCGCCCCGCGCCCCGGACCCGCGGAGCGGCCGTCCAAGCCGTACTTACGGGGTGCCGGCTCTGGGGGAACATGGCTCCGGCCGCGGCGGGTCTCCCTCACAGCGCGGCTCTCTCAGCGAGACTCCCTGCCCTGCCCCGGCTTCACACCCGGTGCGCCAAGGGGACAGGAGCGGCGACACCCGCCGACCGCCTTCCCTCCGCCGCCGCGGGCAGCAGCGGGGCGAGGCGCGACTTAGTGCCCCCGCTGCGGGGACATTCCCCAGCCGCGGCGTCCTTTGTTGCTGTTGTTCCAAGGAGGGCTGAAGGTGGCCGGGAAAGGCGTACGGGCCGCGCTTGGGACGGTCACCAGCGCCGGGCGCTCTTTCGGCCGCGCTTCGACCGGCGGGCGGCGCCCGCAACGCCCGGGTGCGGCGGGACGCGACTCGACGGGGCGCAGGGGCAGGCTACAGCCGCCCCTCAGAGGTGGCGAATAATCCCCTTCACGGGCTCGCAAGTGGTCGATGCGATTGTAAGGCCGGAAATCCCAGGCGGAGGCGACTCCTCTCTCCTCTTCTGCCCCTTGTCAAAAGGGGAAAATACAGCTGGAGGGAGCGGATCGCAGTGTCCGCGGCGGGACCGTCGCAAGCCGAGGAGGGCGAAAGAAAGTCTCCAGGCAGGGACGCGTTGCTCGCAGGCGTCGGCGCAGGGGACAAACCACCGGCAAGACAGAGCGATGAACAAGAGAGGAAGGCAGGAGAAGGAGGAAGGAGGCGGGCGGGGGTTTCTTGCACAGCCGTCGCCGATCGGAGCAGCTCCAATAGCACATGCACGAAACGCTGGAGGGCAGAGGAAGGGGTACCACACACGCAGCGCAGACTCTTCCGTTAGTTGCAGAGAAGTCCCTAGGACAAAAGGAAAGCAAACCCCTCAAGATGCTCGCTGGCCTTAGCGTCCAGGCAACCAGCCCCGTTGGGGAAGATTGAAAAAAAAAAATAAAATAGAGATGAAAGCGTCCGTTTGAGGTTTAAAGCAGACGGGAAGCTCCTTCGTGCAACAGCACCACTACAGCCTCTTACAGGCGGGCGCGGATCTGGGAGCTGCGCGTCTCACCAGAGCCCTCCAAGAGCGATACATCGCGGCGACATCAGCAGCATCATCCTCATCCTCGCTCTCCTCCGCGGTGGCCCGCCGCTCCTCGTCGACCCGGGATATAAAGTTCCCCCTAGCTGAAAAATCCGAACCCGACCGTACGGGAACACCACCGGCTTCCTTTGCCCCGTCCCCTCCGTGCCGGCCAAGGGCAAGGGGAAGCCGAGGCGGCGGCCTGGCGGGCGGCGCTCGGCGGGACCTGAGCGCGGCTGCGGCCGAGCTGGACACGCCGCGCTCGCCCGCGCCGCTTACATTAGCACGCGGTTTCACACTCCGCCGGCTAACCAGCCGCGCGGCCCCGCCCACGCCGCCGCGAGGGGGGGCGGCCGCCCAATCACCGGCCCCGCCGCCAACGTGGGCCCGTGACGCGCCGCGGCCCCGCGGCCCAATGGCGCACGGCGGAATCGCGCCGCCTCTCGGCTTTGGCTGGGAAGCGTTTGTGTGGCGGAGCGGCGCGAGCGCTCGGAGCCGGCCAATGGGAGCGCGCGGGGCGCGCGGCGCCGCGGGGGGGCGGGGAAGGTCGGCGGGAAGGAGAGCGGGCGGCCGAGCTGTCCATCAAAGTAACGTGGGGTCCGCGCGGGCGGGCGGGCGGGGCTGCGGCGGCGGGCGCGCGGCGCCTGCGCGCGGCGCCTCCGCCGGAGCCGCCGGGCGGCCCCGGCCGGCGCAGGCAGCGCCCGCACACCGCACAGGGCACACCGCACAGGGCACACCGGACACCGCACAGGGCACACCGCACAGGGCACACCGCACACCGGACAGGGCACACCGGACACCGCACAGGGCACACCGCACAGTACACACCGCACCGGGCACACCGCACAGGGCACACCGCACAGGGCACACCGCACACCGGACAGGGCACACCGCACAGGGCACACCGCACACCGCACAGGGCACACCGGACAGGGCACACCGGACACCGCACAGGGCACACCGCACCGGGCACACCGCACAGGGCACACCGCACACCGGACAGGGCACACTGCACAGGGCACACCGCACACCGCACACCGGACAGGGCACACTGCACACTGCACCGGGCACACCGCACAGGGCACACCGCACAGCGCACTACACACTACACCGCACACCGCACAGGGCACACCGCACACTGCACAGGGCACACCGCACACTGCACCGGGCACACCGCACAGGGCACACCGCACACTGCACCGGGCACACCGCACACCGCACCAGGCACACCGCACAGGGCACACCGCACACCGCACCGGGCACACCGCACACTGCACCGCACACCGCACAGGGCACACCGCACACCGCCCGCCCCGCGCACTGTCCGCAGCGCTCCCCGGCCCCGCACGGCACGGTGACGCGCGCTCAAAGTGCGGCGGGCGGGTCGGGCGCACGGTCCCGCCTCGTTCGCCAGACGGCGGTGGCGGGGCCATGGCACCTGCTAACAGTGCGCCACGGACACGCCGAGGTTCGGAAAGATAAGCCCTCCCACGTGCTTGTGCGGCTCAGGGCACGCCAATCGCTGAGCTGGTTGGAATGACCCTCTGATAAGACGGAAGTTGTCCTTTGGAGAAAACTGGCTTCTTTTTAAGAGGGGCTTGATAGAGGAAAACTGTCAATAACTTTAGTTTATAGGCCCACTTGAGATAGATGAGGGTCAAACAAATTCCACAGACTGTGTGTGCTTGCTGAGGAGATGACAAATGGTGACATAGCTTGCAGTGGGAAGTACACTTCAAAACATATCCTCTATTAACAAGCACCTTATTCATAGCAGAATTCCACAATGAAGTGTGAAATACCTTTTGACTTAAAACAGTCCGTTAATACACACTTTTGCTGTTGGTAAATACTTGTGTGCTACCTAATAAAAGAGGTCTTAGAATGTTGAACCGCATCATTTAAACATGGTAAGGGTAATGTTACAGTTTGCATTTTCTTATAATTCCTCACTAGTCTTTACTAGATACAGATTACTTCCTTAGAATTGTATTGCACTTCATCTTGTATCCTAAAGAAAGAGCAGTCTTTGTTTTATATTTGATAGGAAATTTAATGTTTTGCAATATCAAAGCTTTACTCATTCAGAGTGATAATTTTCCATTATTATTCCCAAAATATTCTGTATTTTTTACTTTAAAACATCCAACACAAAAGGGAGTGAAACTCTCTCTGTCTTCTGCAGTGAAAAGTTTGGACTTCATTCCAGCACTGCAGAGTTTTGTCAATGAGCAATGATACATCTGTGTCTCTGTGCACATCTGCATATGTGTATATGTCTGTGTGTAATGGGGTCTGTACCTATAGGTGTACATAGACACCTATAGGTACACATAGGTGTATAGAAACACGTGTATTTCTGTTTATGTGCATATGTGCGTGCATCCTGGTGAACATATAAATAAATGTGGGCTTTTACTGGTTTCTAAGAGATGACACAAAATACCCTTGGTAGTGAGCTTTGATAGATTGTGGTTCCCAGGACAGGAATGTAAACTTGTCTGGTGTTCCACCTGCATAAGCAAACCTTAAAATCTTGCATTCTGTTTCCCATCTCTTCCCTTGTTGTCTTGGACTAGCCAACTTGTGCTCTGTTCATGGCAATGGAAAGCTTAATTACTTAATGCTTATTAAAGTACTTAGATCTTCAGATGAAAGGTGCCATAAAAATGAAAACCATGATTATATACTTTGTGTGTGTACCTAGTAGCTATGGAGTCTATATAATGTAACACTTACCTAACTTTTGTTGTACTTTGCCTAACCTGCTGGCACAAGTTGTTCATGAGATATTGACAGATATGACATTAAAACAACACTGTGTTTTGGAACATAAACAAAAGGGGTTTGGTTTTTTCTTAATTGCTCACCTACATGAAACTTGAAATGTCTCGTTACCTGTATTTGTCAACACTAAAACGTCAAAGGCATGTTTTAACAGAGAGAGAAAAGCTCTGTTTTCCTGGTTCTTATTAGTAAGTGCTTTTAACCTGCTTTGATTCTGGAATCAGACACTTAAGGGCATTTTGGATCTTACTCATTGTATTTGAGATAGAAGAGCTGTACAAGCAGAAGTAGAATCAAATGCGCTGGGTTTTTTTTCAAATGAGAGCTACTGACATTACATAGCAGGAATAACAACCAACATGATCTGATGTTTAACTAATTATAATGCATCATCACTAGCTCATTAATGCATAAAAATATTATTTTTGTTGGATGGGTATAAATCTGGATGAATACCAGGAAACTGAACATTCTCATTCCATAGCAATATTCACTATTTACACCATAGAAAGACAGCGAAATATGGCTAGGCATGTTGTATTCAAGTAGGTAGCATTTTATACCAGATCATTCTGCCACAATGCTTTATATACTCTACACAATTCTCCAACTGGATTAAAAATACTTGTTTTAAGTGTCTGTCTCATGTTTCAAAAATAAAAATATCTCCTTCAGTATTAACCCCCCCCAACCAATCTGTCCAGTCATCCATTTTACTCTGTTGCTTGAAATCAGTTGTTTTTTACTGTAAAAATTTTAGTGTTATCTTCTTACCTCATAAAGCAAAGGGCCTAATCCTAAACTGACTACTGAAAATTCACACTGGAAGCAGTTGGAGCTTTGGGTGAAAAAAAGCACACTTGGATCCAAAATGTAGGTTAAATGTACTGAAAAGGTTTCAGAGGTAGCATCCATTCTTTAGTGAAACCATAATGTTCTGTTTAATGCACTGTTTATTATTTTTTTCTTCACTGTTCACAGTACTTTTTATGAGCAATATTTTTTAACTTTGTGCAAACTGGCACATAAAACAAAGATGTTGATGATGTTAATCACTAGGTGCTAGCTGCAGGTGGGCAGTAAACAATTTAGTGTGATTTGTCCCACTCTTCTACTCTCTATGTCATGAGAGCAAGCCAATAGAGGAAGCAATTCTAGAATTCAGTGGAGTTTATACTTTCGAAGTTTTAGATAGATCACTGGATTTTCAACTGAAAGAGAAACATGCATGTGTTAATGAGCATGGGGATTGTTCTATTTGGTTTGCATGTTTCAGGGTTTGGTTTGGTTTTTTGGGGGTTTGGTTTGTTTGTTTTTTAATGTGGTGCAGGTGAAATAGAAAAAAACCCTGAATCATACAGTACATGTGGTATAGTAGTGACTTTCTATACAGTTGAAAGAATAGTAATTATTATAAGGACATGAAAAACAGTATCACTTTTTAAATATTCATTTATTTGTGAAGTGCAAATGATGTGAACAGGGTAAAGCAATTACATTTCTAATTATTTGCTGTCTTTTGGCTAATAGCCATTGCATACCCTCTTGGTAATTTGATTTCTTTTTAATTAGTAGCTTTCCTTGTAGGCAAGAATGTTCAAAAAGTTGCACTAGGTCATTTTACCATTATGACTGTATTCACTTCCCCCATTCCTTCACCCTTAAAAAAATCCCTGAGCTGAATTAAAAAAAAAAACAAGTCAGTAGCAGATCATGCAGCAGTAAAACCTCAAATAGAATCAGATCCAAAGAATCCCTTTTGGCTTCACACAATATGGTAAAATTAGAGATTGCAGGAAACCAAAAAAATTAAACTGGGAACATTTGAAAAGAAATGACCGGGCTTTATGAAAATGACACATTGACTGGCCAGTGTGTTTTTTTTATCGACAGTTTCTTTGTTGAGGCATAGATCAAAGAAACCTGCATATGTTTTCATTTTGTTCTAAGTCTAACTAGAAAATTGCATCCAGATGTTTAATAGGCATTCTGTTGGTTTTCTGCATTGATTAGATATGTTGGTACTGTTTGCTTACAAGTGTAGCCGGATCATTAGCTAATGCAAAGAAATGTTTGTAGCGAGTTGCTAATTAGGTCTTTTGGAAACTCTCCATACTAAGGAACAATTTGTACAGTGGCCAGAAAAACTTGCGGTACTTGAGAAGTCGCTTTCCCTTCTGTGTCTGGGAAAAAACAGTCAGTCGCTTTCCCTAATCTTCTTTTGCCTACAGGGATTGCAGCTTGATCCCAGTGGGTTGAAGTGCAAATAAATTAGGAAGAGACCACACACACACACACACACGCGCGCGCGCGCACATGCACACACACACACACACATGCACACACACGCACTCACCCCCCCACACGCTCCCCCCTCCACCCCCAATCTGCTCCTTTAGTCAAAAGTCAGTTGTACAATCTTACAAAAAGCTAGCCAAAATGGAGTGTTTAAAACTAAAATGTGTTAAATTCTCAACATTCATGTTATCAAATACACAGCATTTTTGAGCATACTTTAGAGACAGATGGGGAAGCCCTTTATGATAAATGAGTGCACTTGAATTCATTACTGTGGTACTTATAATTAAAGTAGCTCTTTCTCAACTTCACTACTTCTGCAGGGTACTTCAAGACAAAGCTTGGGGAAAGTGTATACATGGATGACAGAGTGGTGAAAGAGGAGCAGAAGAACTTTAATCATCTGTGTTTTGTTAAGTATGAAAAGAGGTCAGATGTATTACCTGTTTACAATATTGACAGAGAAATTGTTGTAGACTTCATGACTCTGGCCTGATAACCTTCTAGGTGCAATGTCACCTTTCAAAGGCTGCTTGACAGTGTCAATGACCTTTCTAATAAAGACCATTTGCCAGTGTACCACACTTCAGTCCATAGCAGAATGGGGCCTTCATTGCAGGAGGTGACAACTAAAGGAGCAAGTTGTGTCTATTTTGTACAGTAAATAAGAGTGCATGATCATACCAGCTCCCTGATCCTGTCATCACACACGGACAACGTTTTACTCCTGGAAGTAGTCCCTTTGAACTCCATGACAATACTTGCTTGAATAAAGATGTCTTTGTGTCAGACTTTACCAGATCAGGGCCATGCATACAGAATAGAAGGTTGGGTGTGACATACATATGCAAAACACATGTGTTTTTACCAATGCCGCCATGCAAGTGTGGAAGTTTTATCACCCTTTTCAGGAGCTACCTAAAAGGGAAGGTTGCCACAGAAGTACAGTTAATCATTGCACTACAGTGGATTAGTTGTGGTATACTATTTTTCCTTGCCTGGCAAAATATGAAAACTTTTTCATCCTGTTTTGGTTCCATATACATAGTCTTTTGACAGGATTAATAGGAGGTTTTTCCCCCTAAGCTGTCAATAACATTAGTAAAAGTCTACAGATCACCAAAGACTCTTAGACTTAAAACCACAGGGGAAATAGCGTTGAGGCAAATGGTCTTGTGGAAATGATGCTTTCAAAACATTTGTGGAAATGGCTGATGGAACTTTCATTGTACAAAGAAAGGGATTGTCTGAGAGGGGGAGATGGCTCCAAGTGCACTGGCATTTCAGGATTAGGAACAGCAGCTAGCTTGCCACTGCTAAGGTATATGAAGGTACTATCCTCCTACCTAGTACTACCCTAGTATCTGTTCTCTACCTATAAAAACAGCAGCCTTTAGGAATCTTTAAAGAACAGATGTAGTACAGAAATATTGTGTGGAATCATGGGTCTCTGTCAGCCAATAGGAAGCAGATTCAGCTGAAAGTTGGCTAGAGTTTGGCAGCTGTTTCCTATTATACCTCTGCCTCTCAGTCCTTCAGAAGAGGTTCTTGCCTACTGAGGTTATAAATGCTGTATGAGCTGCCCTTATACCAAGCTTCTAGTCCAGACCTCAGATTTCAGTCTGGTAGAGTCTAGATGAGAGCAGATTGTCCTGTCCTGCTGTCTCTTCATAATGCAGATGCTGTAATTGGCTGGCGTGCTGCAGTTGCAACATCTGTGGAAATGCTCTTCCAGTACTGGTGGCAAAAAGACATTAAGTTTGTTTCCAGCATCTCCCACCCCTCAAAAGCTCTGGGCTCCCATATTCTTGTTGGAATGGAATTAACAAAAGTATTTTTTAGGACTCAATGAAAAGTGGAGAAATTATGTGAAAGAAGTATCCTTGCTGCACAAGTGTTGTGATGGTAGTGATAGGGAGGAGAACTGTGGAGAGGAATTAAATCAGGAGGGAACATATCAGTACCAGTGTGATGCAGTTCTTAACAAATATGGAAATTTCCTTAGTAAAACGCCATTGAACTTCAGGCAAAATTGTAAACAGTAACAGTTGCTCACAGTAGAAAAGGGAATAATTAACTGTCTGAGTCATCCAGCACTATCCACCTCTCTGTTTTTCTACTTACACTGTCCTTCCACTACCTTCAGTGCAGGAGTCTCAGTTTATATCCTGAGGGGCCAACATGTAATGACAACTGTGATTATTAATAGAGTATATCCATTTTCCAAAATGCAAAATGATAAATTCCACCATTTGACATACACATAGAATTGTCACTAATATGTATCATCTACTCAGTTATCAAGTGAATGTCTACATGAAGCATCCAATCAAAAAGGCATGTCTTGCAACTATCCATCTGTTCTGATACTCTGGTATGCTCATAATCATTGGCATCACCCAATAAGAAGTTCGTATGAAGGTAAGGAAAAATAGACATATCCCATTCAATTCCACTTACATATTACTGCCTCTAAAATATTGATACACCTTCTGTTGCAGAAAACCACATCATGATTACACAGACAATAGAATAATCATGGTTAGCAGTGCAAATATATGAATATTTATCAGTAAGAAAGCATGATGAAGAGTTAATACTGCTTGTTGAGGAGAGAGCAGCCAAAGTCACTGACAGGATAACTTTTGAAAACAAAAGAGCAATGAGTACAGTATAGGTGAGGTGCTGAACATTGCTTGGGTGTGGAGGGAATGGTGGGGGCAAGGAGGGGTTGTGTTTCATTGTTTTGGGTCTCTGTTGGCCTTTTTGTTTGTTTGTTTGTTTGTTTGGATGGGTTTGTGTGTGTGTCTTTTGAAAAAGAAGGATTTTCCATCTATCTGCCTGAGTTCAAAAGCAATGAAAAGTATGCATATATTCGTAATTTACTATTATAAATTCAATAGTTGGTAGTAAGACATTTTCTACCCAGCCTCTCACATTTTCTGCTGTAGTTTTACTGTCTGTTAATGTGCTTACGCATGCTCAGGTGCTCAGCTGTCCAAGTTAAGAAGCATCCATGACGAAGAAAATCTCAATGCAACATGACCATAGAGCATAACTCAGGAGAATGTCTATGCCCTAAAACTGGCAGGAGATTCTACTTTGGGAACAGACTGAGTCTCATAAGTGAAACCATTATATCTTCATTAGTTTTGCAATAACATAGTTTGCAAATCTCACCCATGTAAACCCCGAAAAGCAGAGAGTAAGCAGCACAAGGGATACAGGAATAGAGGCGCACATGAAGCATTTAGCATTATTATACATTGAAGTAAGTATTTTTATATTGCCCATATTTTGGTTTTGAATAAGGTGTTTCACTTGATACATTATTAGTCCTCTGAAGGTGGGACAATACAGGAGAACTTTTATCAATTCTTTTTACATCTGCAAGTGAAATCTCTCCTCTCCTCTCCTCTCCTCTCCTCTCCTCTCCTCTCCTCTCCTCTCCTCTCCTCTCCTCTCCTCTCCTCTCCTCTCCTCTCCTCTCCTCTCCTCTCCTCTCCTCTCCTCTCCTCTCCTCTCCTCTCCTCTCCTCTCCTCTCCTCTCCTCTCCTCTCCTCTCCTCTCCTCTCCTCTCCTCTCCTCTCCTCTCCTCTCCTCTCCTCTCCTCTCCTCTCCTCTCCTCTCCTCTCCTCTCCTCTCCTCTCCTCTCCTCTCCTCTCCTCTCCTCTCCTCTCCTCTCTTTCACTAGGAGGAAAAAGAAAGCAAATAAATGTAGGGAGGAAAAAACATCACAGATTGCTGAACTTTGGTCAGTCTTAGTCTGAGATGTAATGGGAAATGAAGAGACTGTGTTCTAAAGGATTTTTCTTTAAGTGGTTCACATAGGACTCCTGCTGAACTGGTCAGATGGTGCAGACAAGGTCCCACATGTCTTTAAATAAGTTTTGAGTATTGGTTGTTTCTCTTTGAACTAGTCAGCCAAACCGCAAGACAACTTCTGAATTCTCAGTTGAGTGAAATTCCCCACAAGCAAATTGCTCAACAAAGTCTGGTGTATTTTGCCCCTGTGTTTGAAAACAATAGGGGCTAGAGAGAAGTATGTTTACTTCTGTCCCAATTTACTTCTATCCCAGGGTGTCGGACATTTCACAGAAGGTCCTAGGAGTGCAACAGGTCATTTATGGAATATTGCACCGGGATGGTTGTCTTCTAATGATTTCCCTTGAATGTGGGCAGCCAGCAATAAACCTCATCACCTTAAACCTAACCCTAACCCTAGCCCTAACCTCTGCCTCACACATTATCCTACCTTGTTTAATAGCATAAGTCAAGCTGATGTGTGTCCCCATCCCCTGAGTCATAAAGCATGAAAGACTTTCAATGAATGAGGTACAGGCCTAACTGTAGGGCTCTATGCATTTAACAGGTCCCATTCATTTCAGACGAGGTAGGATTTCATCCTAGGTGTCTGACATGTTTAGTAAAATACATTGAACGCCCTAAGATATACTGAGAATTTTCCTTTCTCTCAGAGAAAAAAGCGACTGTCCAGAATTACCTATGTTGATGTAATTGTCCAGCACTGCTTTCTTTTCAAGGAACCTGGGCAATTGCAGAAATATTGCTGGGTGCAGAATTGTACCGTGGGGAGTACTTGTCTCTCTTTGTCCACTCTTTCTTATCTCAAGGTCTTTCATAATTTTGCTGCTCTGCATTAAGATCTTCTTCTTTTGTCTATGAAGAACATCTGGGATTAGTTTACTTACTTGCACAAAGAAGTACTAGAATATGGTTTATCTGGAATACAGTACTAAAAATATTTATAAGCAGCTCTTGAGTTCACAAAGAACTAATTCTTTCTCGAGGTATCCTGTCACTTGCTTTTGCTTGGATGGGGTTTTTTGGTTTTTTTTGGGAGGTTTTGGTTTGTTGTTTTTGGAGGAATTTTGGGGGGGTGGTATGGGGTTTTTTGTTTGGTTTGGTTTGGTTTGGTTTCTCAATCATTTATTTGGATTTTTTATTTAACAGAGCTTTCTAATAGGAATGTAACAGAACTTTAAAAATAGAAATCTTCAAATCAATGAGTTGATTATATTGATAATGCCCTGAACTTTTTTATATCATTGCAAGATATCTACAGTAAATCTCCAGTAAAAATGAAGAAAACATTTATTGGCCTAGTAAGTATTTGAAAAGCATGAGAGAGTAGAAAATAGAGTTTAATTGAGATGCTGCTTTAGATATTTGCTTTGTTGAATTTTTTTCCATTGAAAACATTTGAGAAACCATTTCATGATGTCTTGGGCCTAGTTAGATATTTCCTCACTGAGTGAGAGATTATTACAGGAAACAGGGCTACTAGCATCTGGCCCAATCCAGGAAGATTTTTCCTTTATAGAATGCAGAATGTACTACCTTGAGCCTCTGATTGAACTCCATCTTCCATCTAGTATGTGACAATTAGTTTCCCACATAGGAATAAGATATATCACTTGAATGAAAAAGTGAATATTGATGCTTTCCCAAATTTTCTGGAAAAGTATATTTTATAAATATCCTGAACATATGAAATAATAGAAAAATGTTTAAATACTATTCCCAGCTTTATCTTGCATTAGCTGAGCAAGAAGCTCAACTCACAGGTACTGTTTAGGGCACTAAGTGTCGTATATATAAAATTATGGCTAAGACATAAAATATTATATGATACAGGGTATAATTTTGTTTCTTGATTGTTTTGAAAAAGAAATTTACTGTTCTTCAGTAAATAAGAAAATTGTTTATGTTTATATATATATATATACACGTAATTACATCCATGTAGACATAGACATGTACATGAGATAAGAAATACTGATCTGTTTAATTCCCAGGGAAGGCATTCAGTGAACCTGAAGGGTTGGGAAGAAAACCTGATCCAGATCCAGAGGTGTTAAACTTTCAGTTTATGCCATGAAGTCAAACCAAAGTAACCTCTTTTTTTTTTTTTTTTCCCTTTCTTTTCCCATTCCAAATGATTATTCAAAATGCATGTTAACATTCTGGTTAAAACATTCCTTTTAAGAACATCAGATGCTAGGAAATGTTGTTGTCTTCTGTTTTCAGCATTTTAGATCTTCTGTTCCTTAGTATAAATGGCAAACTGAATTGGCACCTGAAAAATAGTGTTAAAATGCATTGAAAGTATTGGCATGACATCGATAAATGCAAACAGCCTGCTGGAAGGCATATCACCTTCATTTAGATCATCTGTTTGAAAACGTGTGTATCTGGGAAAACAGACATATTAATGTAGCTTTTACTACAAAATAAATACATGGACTATAATTTAAATTAAATCAAATATATATCTGTGGATACCTTGAGAGGAAAAAAGCTCCTGGAGATAGTTCTGTAATTAAGAGTCCAAAAGACCTTAACATAAGGAAATGGTGGAATATTCTTGCAGATTGAGTTCCTGTTTCTTTTTTTTTTTTTTCAAAGTTTTATACAAAAATAAGGCAACATATATTGCTTCTTTTTATTAAACAATTTGATTTTATTAAATGCAAAATCAGTGGTAAAAGTGACACCATATTAACCAATTCAAAGTTGTGCTTTAGACATTTTGTGGATTTTTTTCTTACAAGTCACTCTGTCCATTTCTGGGGCTATATGATTCAGTCAGATGGGTTTTGACACCCATGTTTTTAAATATGAGACTCTGTTGTTCCACCTTTTCTCTTCCTTTGTTTACACAAGTCTGTACACTCACTTGTATTCTCACAAACAAATACATCAAAAATCAAAAGATGCTTAATGAGTATGGAGATGCAAAGCCACTGGGATTTGTGATTAATTTATGCAGAATAAAAGAAATGACAAAAATATTTTGGTAATATTTTGGTGAAAAGGATGTTCTAGTCAATATATATACTTTGTCCTTTAGCTTATTAGATGAGAGGCTGACATGATGTTTTACTTTTATAGGTAGGAAGCAAACAAGCTGTGAACTTACCTTCATCCTTGAGTCTGGTTAAAGGAGAGTATAAGAATAGATTGTCCCTTTGTCTAGGTACAAAGGACAAACTGTGACACCATGTAGAAATCCTACATGGGGCTCACACTGGGTCTGGTCACCAAGAAAAAAGCTGTATTCAGTACCAGACAAATATTTTTGTACCGTGAAGATTTTGTATATACCAGACTAAGATTTTTGAAGAGTGTTGGTGCTCATATAGAATTGTGATATGTCTGTATTTTATGTTTTAATTAAATAAAAATAAAGCTCTCCATTACTGTTTTTAGAATATATTATATGCTTTTCCACACACCATTCTCTCTTTTTCCATTTGAATTATCCCTGCTGCCTACTTACTGGTGAGAGGGGGAAAAGATGTGTCATTCAAGGATGCAGAAAATCCTGTAAGGACACATTCAGAAATTACATCTTGCTCTGCAGCTGATATACAGCAAAATGAAAGAGTCAGTGGTTTACGAGGGGAATCCAAAAACTTCCGCTGTGATGTAGTCCTCAGGTTTTATGAAAGAACATTGTAGCCAATAAATTCAGACATTCCTACACCACTTTGCGTGTATAGTGATGTTGGTTTGGTCCCACAAAATAATCACTGGTTGGCTTCTTTTTTTAACATACCAAGTAACACCCTCAGGTTTCAGGGTAAAAACAACCACAAATATGAAACCCTGTTTCATCCAGTCTTGTAATTCCAGATTGGAAAAAATAAAAGTCTGGCTTGATGTCTATCCCATTTACTTTAAAGGGAAGTCAGAATGTTTCCGTAAAGCAAAGAATAAATTAGTCAAATAACATTTTTTGTTATATTAAAAATATTCAAATTCAAAATTTTGTTTTAATCAGTCTAGATCAAAGTGTCTGTTGTTTTGTTGCCACTTTAAACTAATCTTTTACATAAATCAGCTGAATATTCATGCGTTAGAAGTATTTCAAGAAAAAGGGTTTAGTCAAGTGGAGTTGTTATTTTGTTGCAAGTAGATTGGGCTCAGACGTTTCTCTGCTATTTGTAAACCCAACCTTTTATCCATGGGTATCTGAAGGACATGGTGGGGGGTTCTGTCGCTGAGGATATGGCTGGTTATGTGTCCAGTGATTCTTTCCAGTTTAGTAACAACTTAAAGATCCAGCTACAGCTTCCTGCTAAAAGACCTCTCCTTTTAGTTCAAAAATAAGCTTGTAGGTTGTAAATTAAGTATCAGGATTCCACAGGTGTTGAAGGTTATCAGAGGGAAGCAGTTACAATAAAAAGGTTGGGGTTTATCCCTTTTGTTTTTTTTTTTTTTCCCTAAAAGGAACCTCATAGAATTTTATTCTAGGGCTGTATCTCTTTTAACTAGAATGCAATAAAAATTTTGGCTAAAAAACCCTGAGTACTTTTAAATAATTGCTTTGGAGCAGTTTGCTAATTGCCTAGGTTTTAGCTTCAATTACCTGATTGTGTGTGATCTTTGTAGGGACATATTTATATTTTTTTTCATGTCATCAAAGATGTGCTTTTAAGGGGCAGAAACAAATATTCATTTGACCAAACTATTCTCCACAATTTAAGATTCTTCTCCAAAATATGTGGGTCTATGCCCACATATTGGTTGTGGAAAAGATTTAAGATGGGACTGGAAGCATGCCAAAATACAGTAAAGATACATAAACCTGCTCTTCAATTAGTGGTCACAGCTAGGTCACTTCCAGTGTCCATGCTATCTCATTTAGAGCTTGTTATCAACCATGTGCTGGGTATTTTGATGGAAACTGGTCCCTGAAGCACTTCTTCAAGGAAAAAATATTCTGTAATTTCTTGTAGTTTTGCAGTACACTGACTTCATTTCTGGAGTAAGGGTGAAGTAGTCCAACCCATTGCAATGGGGAACTTGCTGTAATAACCACAAAACAACCTTGAAGAACTGAAGAAATATAATTGGGTGCTAATGATATATTAATATAACTTTCAAAGAGCACACTCAGACCTCCACTGGAAAAAAGCAACTGTCAAAACATTGAATTTTTCATGTAGTCAAATTTTTTATTTGGCATTTACAAGTGCTGAAATACAGGATTAGCAACCATACTTTATTGATCAATGCAAACTGCTGAAATGGCACTAACACAACGAGATAAAGTGCCAACATGAGAGAGGACCAACACCAGCCATTGGGAACACTGTCTTCGCTTTCCACAAAATATAGGGATAGGAAATAGGTACACCAAGAGGAGAAGCTTACTCTTTCAGAAGAGAGTGGTGTTGACATTCCTTGTAAAGGAGCACTGCAAGTAGTTCCCTTCTCTTTGTGTCAGGGGGGATGCTATTATCAGATACTTTCACCTGGTAACTGCATAACAGTGCTTTTGACATGGAGCAGTTCTGTGCAGGTTCCTCTGTACTGCCCCAATTTCATCTTCATGAAGAAATTGGGGTGTGTAGTCAGATGTAACCACAAAGATACTTTTTGTTTTGGTTTTTTTTTTTTTTTTTGGTCAAATGTTAAGGTTTTAGTTAAAAATTCATGACAGAAAAGAGGTGCAACTGAAAGAATTGTAAGAGGCATCTAGAGTACCCAAAGACTTAGCAACTAAGCCAATATGGGAAGAAAGAACTCCAAGCAACATAAATCACAGCTTAGTGTTCTTAAACATCTAAATCTAATAGAGCTGCAGTAACTCTAAAGGGAAGGAGCTACATCCACAGACAGATGGATTTCGTGCTAGCCACCACATGCTACATTGATAATGTGTGGTCATAAGGCATGTCTTCTTTCTGGTAGAATTTCTCCTAACCTTTGGCCAAAAACAACTTTAAAACAACCTTTTGCTGGAAGTCAGACATTTCTATACAGATTGTGTGGTTTGGTTTATGTAATAATAAAAAGCTCTGTTTCATCTATACTTAAGTGATAAAAACTGTGGAAAGTATGAAAAAATCAATCAACTTACATTTCAAATCAAATGTATGTTCAGCTTTCTCATAGGCAGAAAGTCAGACATTTCTACATTTTTATATGTATGTTTGAAATAATAAAACTCATTTAATGTACTTCTCTTCATGCTGTAGTTCAGGTCCTACATTATTTACAAAAGTAATTTCTGTGATTTTTTTTCATATTAGCCATTTTATAAATCTTTACTCAGTTTTCTTAGACCTGTGATGTACCTTAGTGAGAATTTATAAGCCTTTCTTAAATAAGAAAAAAACCAAGTGAGTTGATGTTATGTGGTAGAAGTCAGACTAAATTTTCTTTCATTTTGACAGTATCTACCATGGACACTCTTTTGAACCTCTACCAGGTGTCCTTCTTCATCTAGCTTCTAATGTCTGAAATGTATATACTGAGAAAAAGCAAAGACCTAGTCTGCTCCCAAGAAAGTCTGATTCTTTTTGGTGGGCAAAAAAAAACCCCTCTGTCAATCACATATGATATTTCCTTAGGACTCAGACTTTTTATAGTAGTCTTGACTGGAACTAGTAGGTTGGTCAACAAATGGTCACAGCTTTCAGTATTCAACAATCTTGATTGTGTTTCCTGCTATATTATTGCTGCTACCTTAATTTACTTCCTGATCTTTCAGAAGTCAACTACTTTCACTGTCTTTATTAAAAAAAAGAAAAAAAACACAAACAAAAAACCGAACAAAACCTCAACCAACCAATCAAACCAAAAACAAACATAAAACCCCACCAGAACACAACACAGAAGCTTGTCAAAGAAGGGCAAGTTCATCCAAATTGGAAAGAGACATTGAAGGTCTGCATCTTTGTAATGTCATTGCTTTTTTATAATCTGCCCCCATGATACCTACCAGCAGATATGCACATTATGAAGTTGAAAGCACTTACAAATGAAAAATTGTTTTAAAAATATCTCTTTTCCTAAAGGACAATGTTTTTTTATATTAAAGTGGTCTGGTTAACTTCTCTGAAATTTTTATATTCCCTTGAGTTATCATTGCATGTGAGAACCATTGATGCACATTGATATCAGGAACTACCTGGGAATGACTTAGTAGCACAGAAAAGTTGCAATGTCTGCTATGCAGTAGCCCAAGAAGGACATTAACTTTTGAAAGATCTACAGCATTTCATGGGCTAAATCTTCTGGAAATAAATACTGTGATTGGAAACACAGGCTACTTCTATGTCTTCCATACATTCTTGAAGATTTTTATGCCATTGTTCAAGGTTTCCAGTTGAAAAGATTCACATGCTGTAAACTTGAAAAAAAAAAAAGGTCTCTCTCTCTTTTTTATTTTCTTCTATTATGAGAGGAAGGAAGTATTAAAAAGCAACAAAAGAACAAGTAAGGTTTTTCTGAGAAAGCACACCATGCTTCTTTTGTAGCACACCATATTCCTGCCTAGTAAATGAGGGAAAGGCTGTGGCTGTGGTCTACCTGGACTTCAGTAAAGCCTTCAGTTCTGTGACCCACAGTATTCTCCTGGAGAACAGGCAGCCCATGTCTTGGATGAGTGCACCCTTTGCTGGTTAAAAACCAACTGGATGGCCCACACTGGGCCCAGAGTGTTGTGAATGGAGTTACATCCAGCTGACAGCCAGTCACTAGTGGGGCTCCCCAGGGCTCAGTGTTGAAGCCAATTCTGTTTAATATCTTTATTGATGATCTGAGCAAGGGGATCAAGGGCACCCTCAGTCAGTGTGCAGATGACACCAAATGGGAGGAGAGTGTTGGTCTGCCAGAGGGTCAGAAGGCTCTGCAGAGGATCTGCACAGGCTAGATCAATGGGCCAGGGCCATCCAACAAAGCCAAGTGCCCAGTTCTTCACTTTGTTCACAAGCATGCCTCCCAATTCCAGTCCCCTGGGGGACAGATCTCTGAAAATTTCAAAGCAGCAGCTGTCAAGAAAGAAGGTCATAAAAATATGGCCTTATAAAAATTAAAAGCATTCCCAAAATCCACAGATAGCTGGCAGCAGAATAGGCAAGGTGAGCCATGTGCCTGTAGGCCTTGCCTATTAGGTGGAAACATCTCTTAGGGAGACTTAGAAGGGTTTATACAGAGAGGGCAGATAAGTTCTAAAAAGAAACTGGAGACTGTGTAGGCAGGTCTCAAAAAGTAGAAATACAACAGGAAAATGTCAGGTCCTTCATCTAAATAAAAAATAATCCATACATTTCTCAGAGTGCTGGAGAATATTTAGGAGCAGTATATACTCAGGCACAGAGCTGGCAGAAAAACAGCCTTGGTTTCTCATGCAAGATCTGTCAGAGTGCAACTACTGACCAAGGTGATGAAGTGGCCTCTCATTCAGTTTGCAGATGACTCCAAGTCAGGCAGAGCGTGTTGATCTGCTGGAGAAAGAAAAGCTCTAGGCCAGAATAGATGTATGGACTGAGGCCAAAGATACGAGGTTCCTAGCTAGCATCCAGCACAGTGTGACCATCAGGACTAGGTAAGGGTTCATCCCCCTGTATGTGGCACTGGTGAGGCACACCTTGAGTCCTGTGCTCAGTCCTGGTTCCGTCATGATAAGAGACATTGATTGAGGGGATGGAGCATGTCTATGAAAGGGCAATGGAGCTGGTGAAGGGTCTGGAGAACAAGTCTTGTGACTAGGAAAAATTGCT